>NC_056733.1:1314588853-1314751740 GCF_019279795.1 Protopterus annectens
TGGGTAATGTCAACCAAGGCCTTCTTCTGAGGTTGGAGTATAGGCAGAGCATCTGCTCTCACCTAAGAACCCATGAAGTCTAGCTCCAGAAGAAGTGAGGGATGGCCAGGAAGGGTGAGAGATGTCACAGGAATGGGAGGGTGGGGGTGGGAGGATAAATAACCACAGTGAAAAGTTTCTGAAAACCTTGTTAGAGAAAATTTGGATGTAATGTTAATAGAGATGATGAAACTCAAAGTAATAGAGGGGGAGACCATGAAAAATTGAGAAACAGTTGACTGGAGGTTTCTAAAGCTATAGGGGATAGAGGCAAATAGAGATTTTAGTAAGAAAAAGTTTACACAATAAGGCATCACATCTCATCCTCTACTGTTTTTATACTTCAAAAGAGGTGTACTGCAAGGTCCTGTATTATTTCTTCAAGTCTTCTCTCTCTTTGTCAATTATCTCCACCTAGAGCAATCAAATCACAAATTAATATGTATGCAGATGATATGCTGCTCCAGCAATCTAGTACAAACCACTCTGTCATGCAAACCACTTTACAGAACAACTTCACTCAATTATGTACCTGGTCCACCACTAACAAGCTACTAATTAACCCTGTGAAATCTAATGTCATGGTCCTCACCTCAGGCAAGAAATGTCCCATCTCTCTTATTCTCTTAACAGAGCTTAATGGGAACATGACGATACCTAATATCTCTAGACAGAAGTAACCAGACCTTATACTTGACTCTGCTCTCTTCTTTAACTTCACATACAGATACTGTAACCAATAACGTCTCAGCTAAGTTCTGTTACAAGACTGGTTACCTCCTTTCACCTGCATACAAGGCCATTGCCATAAATACTTTATTGCCTTTCCTGTCTCCTTATGCATTCAGTCCACAATACTCATAGAACATAGACTGTTGAGAATAACATCTGTAGATTCATTCTCTCAGCAGATCCCCAGCTGCACCATTGCAATTTGCTAAAAATTCCAAATGTGTAGCGGTGCCTCATTGGACCACTTTTCTTCTAAGTACTTTAATTTACAAGGTTCTAAAGCACAGTCACTGCCTGCCACAACTTCGGTCTGGTATGCCCTCCGTTGAAATTGCCATAGGTGAGACAGCCTTCTCTAGATTGCAACTGACTATCTAGAACCAGCTGTCTTCTGACACTGAAAACATAGAAACCATTAAAAGTTTCATAGATGCACTTAAAGAGCGTATCTTTACAAAATCTTCCTGCGACTTCTCCCATGACAGTGGTTAGTTAACTTGCCACCCCATTTAAGAGAACCCATTTGAGAAACTTTTCTCAGCCTCATAATGTAACACTATATATGTGTCACGTGTGAATGTGTATACATATTTATATGCATGATTGTACTGCATTCTATGCATACCGTTGCTGACATTTTTCTTCTTTGTACTTCTTCATTGCACTCTGGCTGGATTTCCTAACTCTTAATCAATCTGGATTGAACATCATCACTATGTATTGAATGTTACCACTTACTCATTTTGTATATGGTATTACTGATTAGAAAGATCATACTGTATTTTCTGCTCTTTGAGCTTGGATCATGGCTGAAAAGGGGCAGTAAACCAGCCTACTTACACAGTGAACAAATATTAATAAATAATAAATAAATACTAACAGAGTGTACAAAACCATTGAAGTGCCACAGGGCTCTCTGGTGCTTTTACTGTTTGGGGCTTCTTTTCAGAGGTAAAAAGTAAGTGAACATCTTGTGAGTAGAAAACTCCAAGGTGAGACAGACTGCTATCCCCACCACAGACACAATGGTACTACAACAGGACACAGACATTGTATGTTTACAATAAATAAAAGGACTAACCTAGTCTGAAAACTTTGGTACCAAAACTGATGGTTATGTATTAATACTAACAAGATCACAAATAATCGTAGCCTGAAAAAAATGAGCTGCAATAAACCGCTGAGTTAATCACAAAGAAAACCGCACCAAGATGGCACACAAGTGACAATAAAGCTACTCAGAAGCTGTGAAAGTACAAGGGAGTAAAAGAATGATACAATGAATGGCCCTTGGAAATCATATCATAAAAATGGCTTGTGCTACACTTGTTGCTCTTTTACAAGGCTCAAATCTGCAAATACATTTCAAATCGGGGTAAGCCCTGCACCTCCACATACAGGGCAGCTTTGTCCCTATACCTATGAATTAATATAACCACTCTTACATAGCCTTGCATTCAACTGTAATATTTGTAGGTCTGACGCTGCTCAGTGGCAGAAGCCAACGGGTCACGGTTTGTAGGAAAAGCATCAAGTTACAGAACAACTTGATAAATAAAGGTATAAAAACTTTACATGGTACTTAGTGTGAGTTAGAACAAGTACAGAGATTGTAGGCCTAAATAAAAGCCCAACTAATACCATAAAGAAAGCCCAAAACATGAAGCAAAGTTCTGAAATGGCCTAGGCCAGGGATAAGGTAGCGCATTTCAGGGTGCAGTAGCCAGCCACAATCAATAGATACAGGAGCTAATATGGAAGGTAGATCATTTACAGGTAATTATGATGGCAACTGCTGGTATCTATGACCGGTGGTGAACTGGGTCACTGATAACTTTGTGAGGAAGGAAAATAAACAACTAATGGGACTGCCTGAATCCTTTGAGATTCTGGAGTTTATTTCAATATTAGAAAGGGAGCTAAACATCATTTAAGAGTGTTCAGATGGATACAACCTGAGTCTTTATTGAGCTCACATAGCAGATTAACAGAAGATGGATAGAAACTCACAAGCCAGCTAATTTGCAAATGCTACGATTTTAAAGTGGAGCACTGAATGTTAGAGAGACAGAAAAACAGAGGACAAGAGAGATGGAGAGGCAGTAGAGGGCTAACAATACAGGGGCACAAGTCGAAGGTAATAGATGATTTTTTTTTTCACTGAAATTATACAGATAATGTAAACTCTATGACTTTATAACATGACAGATACATGATTTGAGGCCAGCAGTCTGGGTTGCTGAACAATGCTTCCTTGCACTTGCCTAGAAAAAACAGAGATGAAGAAAAACAGAGAATATTATGAGGAGGAGGTAGAATGTTCCTCTATTATTTCCAGTTCTGGAGTAAATGAAAGTATAAGTTAATAATTACAATGAGAAGCACAGCTATTTATCCAGATAAAAGTAAGAAAAAAGAGAAAAGGTAGTAAATCATGAAGAAGCAGGGACGGGAACTGTGTAGGTGGTCTTTAGTAATTTGCCTACAGTGAATGTTCCCTCAGACTTAGCAAGAGGTACACACGGTAACCAGGACAGCTTAAAATGAGCAAGCTGGCAGAGTACTGGCTGACTGTAAGGAAAACACCAGGAGAGGGTTCAAGAGGAGGAAGAATAAATGTCACAGAAGTCTGACGTAGTCAGTGAAGTGAGAAGGACGCATGAGGAGTTGGCAGCTGGTTAGAATAAAAAGACAAAAGAATGTGACAGCAATAACTACAGTCCCAGATATAAAAGGGAGGGCAGTGAAGGCTGCGCGTATGGACAATGAAATAAATTGCTGGCTTTTCTGTTTCATTTTCACATGGTCTCAAAGAATGGACTATGCACAAGAAAAGAATGCTGCGGCAAGCCACTGAGTGGACTAGAAACAGGATGCTGAGAATACTGGATACTAGAATGCTGCATCTATGCCATAGTTAAAGGTGGCAGAACAAAATAAAGGGGTTAAATGGTGAAAGGCATTTGAAGTTGTCATACTGGACAATTTATAATGGAAAGGAGTGCTACAGGATTTGGATGACAAACAGAAGTTTTCATTTGGACTATTACCTACTGTGAATTACTGCTTCAAAGAGTGAATACATGGAAAAACATTAAAATGATAGTGTGTGTCAGTGAATGTAACACCTCCCTTAGTATGCAGAAATAAGTTTCATCACTTAAGTGAAACATTTACACAATTGTAATGTTGATGCTACAGATGTTTTGGGTTTGGGGAAGTGGGTAGATGGGTGGGGTACTATGGGACTGCAAAAGAGTGGAAATCCAAGAGTTAAATTAGGCAAATTAGATAGACATATGGTGAGATATATGACTCATAAGGCATCACTCTGAAGTGCACTTAGTAAAGATGGCAGACGTTCTTCATGGATGCTGGTTAGCTCTGTCATACAAAGGACCTAAGGGTGGGGTTTGAGTCTGTGGCAGTCAGCAAGGAATGGTACCCATGGCTGAAATTATAGTAAAGCAGAAAGAAAGTTTAATATCAGAAGAAAATGTGTGGTACAAAGGTGTCAGGGAAGGTTTGCACAGTCATATGAAGCCTGGAGAGCAAAAACTACTGCACATAGGGTTGTGATTGTGACACTAAAGTGTGCGTGTGTTTGGTGGGGGGTAGTGTACAAATAAGACCCTGAGACATTTACAGATACATAGGGAATATGATTAATTGGGGAAGTGTGTTACCAGATTCACCAAAATCTAGGAGGAAATATTACTGATGACAGAGGGAATGCTATGGGAGACATACCTTCTGGGTGGAAAGAGAAAATATGTGAAAATGAAGAGTTAGGAAAGTAAAAGTAGCAGGAACGGGCACCATTGGAGATGAGTCAGCAGTAGATAAGGATCTATGATGGTGTGTGTTTAGGACTACAGCGTGTTGCATAGCTGGCCTTAGGCAATGGCCAACTAGGCAGCTGCCTAGGGCGCCGCTCTAGCAGGGGCACTTTTCCAGTATTTATTTGGTGTAGGTAGACCAGGATGGGGGCATCAGGTGGTGTGGGGGGGGTTGCTGTGGAACCCTTTTGCTTAGGGCACCAGTTGACCTAAAGCTGCTCCTGATGTCACGAAGGAAGAAAAAAGGTGAAGGCAGGGGAATAGACATGGTGGGAGGAGTAGGAGGGGGGAGAGAGACAAAGACAGAGAGAGAGAGAGAGAGAGAGAGAGAAATTCCAGAAAATAAGATGGTAATGGTAAGCAGTATCCTGCAGTTCTGCAAGTGATCTCCCCCTGCATGCAGGAGTGCAGAATGCAGATAGGAGGATGTAGAGAAGGTCGTGGATGAACTTAGCTTTATTACTGGAATCAGCGAAGGATGGATAACCATTTAAGAAATGGTAAGTAATATGAAGGCTGAAGTGAGATAAAGCATGAATTGTAATATTGCAAAAGGTGAAGGTCAAAGAACTGAAAGGGAGGATCTCGTGAATTAAAGGTCTGTAGTATCAATCAAGGCAGATGTAAAGCTTTTTTGCAAGAATTCTGGATGAGAGGATAGGGATGTTGAGGGGAATTGACTGGGGTGGGGCAGATAGAATTTCTGAAGGTAAGTTTCCAGCCAACCAGTGGGGACTGGTAATGGGATACACAGGGTGAGTAGACAGGGAGATGAAGATGATTTCTCTTGCACTCAGGATCATTACAAAAAATCTGACATATTTAGGAATGGAGTTGTACATAGGGTAATGAAGGGTGTAAACAGGGCAGAAAATTAATCAGAGAGATAAGAAACCCTAAGAGACCAGTGTGCACACTTTGATTAGATGAAATGAGGGTGAAGTAAAGGATGTAGCAAAGATGTCTGCTGTCATCCTGCCTAATTCTAGTTATGCAAGTGCTGGCAAGGAAGGTGTGGGAAGGAGAAGAAAAAACTTAAAGTTTGTTTATGGATGATTGCATATATGTGGTGGTGGAGATGAATGCTGATTTTTTAGATGTTGTTTGATAAGTATACTTCTTGGCATTTTAACCTTTCAGAGTTCTGCACTGTCTTAATTCTGCCTGACTGAATTATTGTTTGCCTGGCTGAATTATCTTATATATTTTCTGACATTGTTTTATGTTTCTCATCTGTCCTGAAACTGCTTCCCCCTATTTCTGAGGTGTTGTTTACAAAACTGGTCTAACAGCTTTTGTGTTATCTGATTGCTTCAAGGCCTGCTGATTTAAAAATAGTTTCTGTTTCTAAATTCTTCCATACACTGTTGGAAACTCCTGGTGTTCTGGCTGGTGTGATTCTCAAACAATCTGGAAATATATCGCTGATTGATACGTATATTTCTTGGCATTTTAACTTTTCAGAGTTCTGCATTGTCTTAATTTTGCCTGACTGAATTATTGTTTACCTGACTGAATTTTTTATATATTTTCTGGCATTGTTTTATTTTTCTCATCTGTCCTGAAACTGTTTCTCCCCCCTTCCTCCCACCCTATTTGTTGTTATAGTTGGTGGCTTTGCAGTTGCCCATCCCTACTGTAAATTTGATCTGGGACACCCCTCCCAGTCTGGTGTTCCTCTACTTAATACAGAGATAACATCTGAGAAGTCCAACCCACTTAGGTTCTTAACCTTGAATATTTCTTCTGCTCCTCCTTCCGATCTCCTTGCACTTTACTAAAAAAAAAAACTGCACTTTATTTTGCTTTTGCCTCTTCTTAAAAATATTTATTCTGCTGCATTTATTACTGCTTGGCAGTAGCCTGATTAAATTGTAACTGTTATTCTAAGCCTTTGGTTGAAGCACTTGGGCTTCAGACCAGTTGTTTTACATTAAGAAGGTTTGTGGTCTGCACTTTTGTGGCAGGACAGGTAGCTTACATCCTTCTAAGTTGGGAGTTGCTGATTGAAAGCTTAGTGTCTGTTATTCTAAAAGTGTATTAGTTCTGGTTTAAGCACTTGGGCTTCGGTCCAGTTATTTTACATTAAGAAGGTGTGGTCTGCACTCTTGTGGGAAGAGAGGGTAGATTCTGATCTTCTGAGCTGAAAGTTTCTGGTTAAAGGCTTATTTTGCCTGCTTATTTGAACTGTTTCTTTCTGAAATTGATACACCTTGTTTGCTGTAGCATAGACTAAATTCAGACCTGCCAAATCTAGCTTTGTTTGTATAACCTGAGCACTAGTCCAGACCATCTTTTTTTGGAGAAGGTTTCCCTGCACCCTAGTGGCAGGAGTGTGTAGTTAGAACTTGTCTGATTGAAGACTGCTGGAACGGGGCTCAGTTTTTAGCTTTTTATTGGTTAATTTGTTTAAATCAGTTTGCTCATTTGCTAATGTTATATTAAAAGCAAATACACTTTATGTATCACCGCTTAGCTAGGATTAAACTATTTCCGGTGCCATAAAGTCTGCCCTTCAACTTTTCCCTTAGAACGCCAGTTTTTTTAGTTTTAGCAGTCAAATCTGTTTCTTTGGACTCAGCACTTGTTCAGAACTCATTGTAAGCACTAAATAAGCTACAAATTATTACAGCACTCAACTTTCCTCACTTGCCTAGAGGAAAACAGTTTTTAGTACTTAATAAATAAGCATCTATCCAGGCATATCTAAGGGTCAGCTCCCGGTGTTTTCCCCCTGTCTACCTGATGAATCTGGGCATCTTGGGGCAATCCAGCAACTGCCTCATGTACACAGACAACACTCCCCTCCTACCACCCAACACTACAACCTGTGAGATATGCACTTATATAGCCAAACTGGAAGCAAAGACTGGACTAGACAGTCAAGAGGAGAAGGTAAACCCTTGCACTACACCACACTCATCACATAGTCCCTCAAAACCTACACCACCAAAACACACACACATACCTACACAAAACACAAACCTACATTCGCTGAGGCTCTCAATAATCTGCTCAAGCAACAGAGACCTCCAAAGCAGAAACGCATGCAACCTCTACCCCCCCAACACAACCCAAATGACACATAGCCCACAAATTCAGTGTGCCACTCAACCACAGCCCATAAGGCATAACAACGTGCCCAACACTCTAGTCATAGGTGACTCTATAGCCAGGCACACTGATATTTCACTCACCAGGCTAAACAAGGAGAAAGTTACTGTCAGCTGCCTGTCGGCTGTCAGGATCCACCACGTAATGCACACACTCAGGTCACTCCACAACAAGTACAAATATGACACTGTCATTGTTCATATTGGTGTGAATGACCTGAGATGTACCTCCCTGGACTACATGAAAAGAGACATGGAGGAGCTCTCCGATCTTGTAGCCCAGGCAGGTATGACCCTAGCCATGAGTAGCATCCTGCCATCACCCAGAATGATACCACAGTACAAGGACAAAATGACTGACTTCAACAATTGGCTAAGCTTCTGGTGTCATTCTAAGGGGATCCAGTATTTGTCTGCCTGGGATGACATGATCGACAGACCACGATGCTTTGCCAGAGATGGCCTGCACCTGTCGCCCTTGGGATTCCAGATAATGGCTAAGGCACTTGCCACCCCTGTAGTCCCTTTTTTAGACAAGGTTCAAATGACAGACTCACCACCGTAACAGGTACAAGCAAGCAAAATCTGAGGGTAATGCTACTCAATGCTAGAAGTCTAAACCTCAAAATGCATTCACTTGAGGCACTCCTTAAAATGGAGAACATCGACATCCATGCAGTGACAGAGACCTGGTTCAAGGCTCCAGAGAGCACCACTGCATTAAAAGGCTATAATTCACACCACACCTTTCGGCCACCTAACCTGGACTGAAACACTAAAGGTGAAGGCGTATCCATATTCATTAAGGATATCCACACCTCCAGGCTAGTTGCTTAGCATAATGCATCTGAGATTATCCAAGTGCAACTAACTCTGGGCAAGATCGCAATCCAAATTGTAACTTGCTACAGATCCCCCACTATGCCCCAGGATTCCCACTCCTCATTTCCTGATACACTGGAAAATATTAGGGTACAGCCCAACACTCTAATAATGGGCGATTTCAACTACCCCACCACTAAATGGGAAAACTACTCATACCAAATCTTTTGCTCAACATTATCTGGAATTCATAAATTCCAATGCCTTGGATCAACTTATCCACACCCCCACCAGGGGCAGCAATATCCTAGACCTGGTCATTACTAACATGGGTGACTGGTTCCACACCAGAGGTCAAATCCTCGTTGGTCAGATCCGACCACAAGCTAAGCAGCCTAGACATCCACATCCCCCTCACCCCCATTAGGGAAACCACTGTAAAAAACTTCTCCAAAGTCAACATCACGCTTCTTAAGACAGAAGTTGCAAACTTCACAACACCCATGCAGTTGGACAATAGAGGTATGACTACTGAATCCTACACAAATGCACTTTATAAGCACTTACACGAGTGCATGGATCATGCTATCCCTAACAGAACCAAGATACTATCCTCCAAATAAAGGAAGGCAATCTGGTGGTCCCCTGCCATAAACAAACTCTATAACAGAAGAAAGAAACTGGTTCAAAAAAGAGTAAAATCCTATGACTGGAAGAACTCCCTGGTTAGCCTCAGTAAGAAGCTGAGATCCCTCATAAAATCCTCCAAATCTAGTTATGAAATCACCACTGATTCTAAAGACAACTACAAAGCATTCTACAGCTATGTCAAGAATCTCAATGGCAACACTCAGATCTGCTCTGAGTTACAGCACAATGGCAATAAATATACAGAACCAACTGATACTGCCAACATCCTGGCAGATAGGTTCCATGCTAACTTTACCCCTCTCTCACACCCTATAGGGCCCATCTCTATACTAGAAGAATGTAAAGTTCCTGTAATCACGGCTGCACAGGTAAAAACCACACTCTCCAAAGCCAAGAACACAGCATCCATGGGGACCTGACAACATCTCAGGCTGCGTTCTACATGAACTACAGAATGAACCGGCAACCCACCTAAGCACCGTGTTCAATCATACCCTCACCTCAGGCTTTCTGCCCACTGAATGGCACACAGAGATGGTTATCCCACTCCACAAAGGGGGAGCCACCACGGACCCCAGGAACTACCGCCCCATTAGCCTAATGAGCCTGGTCTGCAAGGCCATGGAACGTATCATCATGGAAATTATAAACAAAGACATTGGTAATCTCCAAACTCTGGACCCCACCCAGTTCGGGTATGTAAAAGACAGATCATGTCTCCTGAACCTGATTGACTTCTATGAAGCAGTCATCAAAGCCGTAGACAAGGGTAAGGTGGTTCACACAGCCTATCTGGATCTCGCCAAAGTTTTTGACACCATCCCCTACTCTGGAATTATAGATAAACTCACTAAACTAGGTATAAATCCTTATGTCACAAGATGGGTTGCCAACTGGCTCACTGACAGAACCTATACTGTGAAAGTAGCAGACTCCAAACCTGACTTCAGACCAGTGACAAGTGGAGTACCACAGGGTTTAGTCCTGGGTCCTCTCCCGTTTGGTATCTACTTTTCTGAAGTACAGTCTAACACAGAAGGTCTTTGGCTAATGAAGTTCGCAGATGACTGCAAACTAGCAGCCATAACTGAAACTCCTAATGATGTGGACATCCTACAAAAGGGCTTCACTGAGACAGATGCCTGGTGTCAAAGCCATGGCCTCAAGCTCAATGGCAAAAAGTGCATTGTCATCCCCTTTGGTAAAAACTCTGTACCCATGAGCTACCACATAGGTGGTAGTGTACTTAAAACCGAAAGTGTGATAAGAGACCTTGGGACACAGGTGGACAGTAGTCTCTCCTTTGATAATCACATTGCCACAGTAGGCAGGAAATCCTTCTACGTGGCACACCTCATCACAAAAGGTTTCTCATCCAGGAAAAAAGAGATCATTGTTCCCCTCTACTCGTCACTCATTAGACCCATTATAGAGTATAACGTCACTTTTGGTATGTACCTCACAAGACATCTACAACAACTGGAAAGGCTGCAGAAATACCTCACAAAGAGAATTACCAGCCTCAAACAGATGCCCTACGCAGATTGCCTCAAAAAACACCAGCTTTACTCGGTCGCATATCGCCTACTCAGAGGCGATCTCTGCCTAACATACAAAAATATGTCAAACCCAGAGCTATTGGACATGCTCCACTTAAAGAAATCCCACTCCCACCGAGCTACATGCTCTAGGGACCTAAACCTTGTCACCACAATAAACAGAACATGCTGGAGGGATAGATTCCTGTCCCAGAGACTTCCCATACTCTGGAACAGACTACCTATCTATATCAAACAAAGCATTAGCACTCTTCAAGAAAAATCTTGATGACTGGATGGGAAATAGGAAATTCACCCTATGGCTATGCTCGACAGGGGCACAGGAAAAAAAAATTCTTGGGTGTTGAAAGCCAGGGTACCTTTTTGGCTAGGCTTGTATAGGCCCTAGGGCTGATAGCTTAGTACCTACCTATGAACCTATGATAAATTAAAGACATTTCAGAGATTTAAGAGGAGGACAAGATTGGAGTGTCACAAATGAACGTTGCTAACGGTACTGTCTGAGGGAGGAACATGAGAGCTGCGACTTAATGTTGTAATGATAAGAATCTGAAATATTTAGGAATGGAGTTGTACAGAGGGTAATGAAGGGTGTAAACAGGGCAGAAAATTAATCAGAGAGATAAGAAACCCTAAGAGACCAGTGTGGTCTAGATCTAGATTTTGATAGACATTAGCCAAGGCCATTTAATTTGGAGTGAGACAGTAGTCAGGTGATTGGCAATTCCTGACACACTGAAATGAAGATGATAATAGTGAATCATTACAAGCCATTTCACTGACTTTTCAATGGTCCATGTGATCCATAATTGTTTTATTCTAACTTCTTTGCAGCTGTTGATGGAAGACAACCATACTAATAGGCTATTGTATTACAAATAAATAAGTGCCAGAATTCTCTCACTGGAGTTCCACCTCTGTTTGCACTGAATGTATGCTTGTGTTCAAACGTTAACACCGATTAATGAGTTCAAGGGCACCTTTAGTACATACAGTACTAGGTCAAACGGCCTTAACAAAAGACTAGTGTTCATAATGTTTGCCCTGTACTCTGATGGCAAAGATGATTTATGTCTTTAAATTTAAGGTGACATGCTCTCTTATGTCAGACTATTCCCATGACCTTCAGAAAATATTTTAGTGTAGATATGTGAAATGCAGTTTAGCTGAGGTAAAGGTTACATTTGTAGCGTAGGACAGTGATACTACTAATCTTGAAATACATATCTGAAATGAAGTGCTGTATGAATAAAGATTTTTACATTTCCTCTACTCTATCTCAAATTTAATCCGTGCTACTTCAGCTATATTCTTTTAAAACAGAGGGATAAGCTCAACACACAATGGTTACAGTTATGGTACAAACATATTCTCCCGACTGGACAGTAATGGGTACAACTCCACATGGTCCATTTGCTTTCATGAAATCACTAAATCCCTTGTGGTGTTAGCTTTCCTACTCCCCCATCTAATGGCATGTAATTTTTGGGATAATGTACATCTCAGTGGGATTACACAAACACACACACACACACACACACACACACACTGAAACTGAATATCAGCAAACATAACTAATGTGCAATGACTGCAATAAAGAGGCTCTACTATGGAACATCAAATTTCTGAACATCAAGGGGAAAAAATGACAACTAATGAAACAAGTAGAGGTTGAAACAAGTATGACAATAAAAATGCAGTTGGCTTCTTGTAGGGTGGCAAACTTCTCTACTTCCACCCTGATGCTGAGTGTCAAGCCCTCCACACTTCTCAAACTCAACAACCAGCTTTAAGAAGGGAGAAATCGCCCAGAATAAAGGATTCATTGCTGGTACACACTTACAAATGGGAGCAAAGCACTAAGGGGCATGATCAGCAGATCCCAGTTGATCGGTGTGGGCCAAACTGTAGCAGCTGCTTCCTGCTACTGTTTAAAAAGGAAATAATAGCATTTTTATTTATTTATTTATTTATTGATTGATTTGTAGTGAAATGCTTTAGCTCTCTGTGTGTGGCATAAACTACAGCACTGCTAGCAGTTTACTACAGTTTAAAAAGGAAATATTTTTTTTAGGTACTAAAGGGTTTTAGTACTCTTTATGAGGTATAAGCTGTAGCAGCTGCTTGCTACATTGTAGCTCTTGCCAGAACAGCACAGAGGACTGGAATACTGCTCAGCTGCTCTTCACTCACATGCAACGAAGGAATAGATCTTCATCTTCTGGACAGACACTGATCAGTTGCAAATTCAAATTACTTCTGGCAACACTTCAACAAAAAGCTGCCCCATAAGTAAAGCAGGTTTTCCTTTCCTGCTTAATACTTACAGTGTCAGTTTTATCCAACATGGCTAGATAAATATAAAACTAAAAGCTTTACACTTTCAGGTAATGGAGAAATGTATACTAACTAATCTAGAGCCAGCAGGTCACTACAATTTTTATTTCCAGAATACTGTGAAACACAGCACTTCTGCAGACTGGAACACTGGCTCAGTCTTCCCTGTGTGTTTCAAGCAGCAGTTGTAGTAGTACTGAATAGTACTCCAAAGCATTTCAAAGCTGGTTTGCAGGAACAATTCCATACTACTGGATACTGTTTATTAGCATTCAAAATGGTGTTGGCTTCATAACAGCAGCTTTATAATGCATGAAGTGTGATGAAATAACTCTTAACTTGGTTAAATGATTTGCTTGGTGTCACAGATCTGTACCAGATATACAGATGTAAGCTTCTGCAGAGTTCATTGTGTTAACCACTAGTCTGTACTACCATCTGTTTTAATGCTGCTGATGATAATTTAAATTTAGGGCGGCCACAGTGGTGCAGCGGGTAGCGTTGCCGCCTCACAGCAGTAGGTTCGATTCTCGACTGGGGTACCTTCTGTGCAGAGTCTGCATGTCCTCCCTGTGATCGTGTGGGTTTCCTCCGGGTGCTCCGGTTTCCTCCCACATCCCAAAGACATGCAGTAGGTGGATTGGACACTCGAAATTGGCCCTAGGTGTGCATGTGTGTGTGCCTTCTGTGGAAGGTTGGGTGCCGGGCTGGCAACTCGACACTGTAAAACTCCAGTGCCAATCATGAGCGGACAGATGATCCACTGTGGTGACCCCTAACCAGGAAAAGAAGAAGATGATAATTTAAATTTAGCATTCTTGATATTATCAGTTTTTACCTGCCAGAATTTAAAATTTTACCTAATGTTCTGGCCTGCTTATTGTCTAGAAAATTTACATCATATGTTACTTTTTCATATAAATTTGTAAACAACTACAAATGCATATTCATCGAGCCTGACAGTTTTACTGGATTCAGTGTTAGCCACTAAAGATCTCTGTATGACTGCCATCATTGGCTGTGAGTACTCCATCGCTTCAGGTTTAAATTCTGCATAAATTAATTCCCTTCATTTAAAATAGTCCTACCGCTTTTGCATATATGGTCCAATGCATCCTCATTGCTGTCTTTGAAGTTGCTTGGTAAAGAACTAAAGTGCAAACTGAATTTGCATATCGATTAGAAATTGGTTAAGAACGCATTTTTCATTAAACGTAAAGTCTGGGGCTAAGGATTGTTTTGTTAGACATTTGTCTACTAGATGAATAGCTATTTAGTCTTCCTGAATACATCTAATTAAAAAAAAATGCTTGACTGTATACCTATAATTCAGATGCCTGTATATTGGAGGCGTAAGGTATGATGGAATGTTGTAGAGGCAGCTAAATGTTACTCAGTTATTCAAATTTTGGTGACATTAAGCAGTTTTGCACAGTTTCACTGCCTTAGATTCACATCCTAGTAGCTGCTTGTTGGATTAATGCTGCTGTCTGTACTACAGCTTTGACAACTAGTCATTTGTTCTACTTACTTCTGTTCAAAGTGAATTTGATTACAGTTTCAGAGTTGTATGTGAGCCCTAGACCACTGCTTTCATGTAATGTTTCTCTGAAATGAAAGAATCTCCGAGTTAGATATATCAGTGGTGGGACTGTGAGGATACAAACACAATGCCCCCCATCACCACCACAAAAAGAAATTTCTTGGATTTCTCCTTGGAAATAATAAGCATTATTGTTGATGTTGGCTTGTTAGACAAGTCTGTGTCGAACAGGTCTACAGGACATGGCAAAGGCTGCATTAGGTAAGACTTGCTTGTGGCTTAGCTTTACTTTTCATCTTTCAGTTTGTAAACCTCAAACCACACTGCTTCTTTACCTATGTAAGCATTGCAAGATAACCACATAAACCGTGTCCGATATATAGATTTATAATAATAAACAGACATCCAAATAATCAGAGCAGTAACTGCCAAAAGTTACTGAATGTAATTGCAGTTTAAAAAAAAAAGTAGTTTCATTAAAAGCACTAAGAAATCACTTAAACACTTGTTTCTTTAGGGGAGTAGCTGCCCCGCCCCCTCATATCCCATTACTTTAATAAACATACTAACACTATGGTTTAACAATTACAGAAAACAGATTGCCACCTGTTATGGATAAAGCCCACTTCCTGCATTCACTAATAGAGTCAGATAATAAATCAAGAAAATGAGTGAAATATAAGGAAAGGCAGGAGTTGATCAAATCAGTTAATGCTGGTATGAATGAAAATTGTTAAAAAAAGAAAAACATATACATACTGCACGAATATAAAAAGGAATTAATTATTGTTTGTTTTCTTTCTTGTTCTGTTACATCTCACATTTTAAGAATGCCACATTTAATAAGGATGTTTTAAAAAATGAAAAAAAAAAACTTGCATTACATAAATTTAACTGCAACAGACATCTGATGCATCATAATATGGTAAAAAATATACCAAACAATAATGCAATTACAATT
This sequence comes from Protopterus annectens, assembly GCF_019279795.1. Lineage (NCBI taxonomy): Eukaryota > Metazoa > Chordata > Ceratodontiformes > Protopteridae > Protopterus > Protopterus annectens. The sequence goes on from NC_056733.1 coordinate 1,314,604,450, forward strand.
TTAGCTGAATTGAATGACAGTTTAAAACTGCATTTGTAGAAGTTGGCATGCTATTCACTGGATAAATCAAAATAACATTTGTTAGAATGACTATCAATATAAAGGTGTGCTCCCCTAAAACCTAATAACAAGCTGCCATGGCAGATGACATGCATCAAATAGTCAGTTACTGAAAAAACAGATGCTACGACAAAGTTACAAGCAAAGGGACTGTATACTGGTTATTACACTAAGAAAATTGGGCAGGACTAGAGTTTTTTTAGTTGCCATGAAATTCATGAGCTACCCAAATTCAAAAAATAAAAAGAAAGTGACTTAGGGTTGCCACCTTTTCAAATGGCCAAAGTGGGACATTTTTGGTACAAACATCAGATTTTACAGGCTGACACATACCCACGGTCAGTACAAAGGATAGAACTTAACTTTTTTGCCTAAATAAAAGCTAATTCATGTAGCATATTAGTTGCTTATTCTGTTTCTTATAACATTTAGGTAGTTTAGATACAGAATAACTGTTTTATGCAGCTATTACATAACATATAGGAAATAATTTTGTCCTAAAATCTCAGGACATTTGGCATTTTTAGAATTTTTTGTCAGGACACAACTGCCCAAAGAGGGACTGTCCCTCGCAAAGTGGGGCAGGTAGTAACCCTAAAGTGACTTGCATTTGCGGCCTAGCTCTGTTCACGTTCAGTAGCCATACTTTCTAGAGTAAGAGTCATCCGGACAAATATTTAAGACTACCCTTTTCTGTCAATATGCTGACTTAAAATCTAAAAGGCCTGCACTGACCAAGTTGTAACAATGTGTGCTCTCAGGGTTAAGCCAAATGACCAATTTCTCCTAGGAATTTTTCTTCATTCAGGCAAAAGCCATGATAAAAACAAGAAATAGAACAGAAGTTATATGACAGAGAGAGAGAAGAGTTCGAGCAAAATAGTACAAGGCTCTGACATATCCTCTAACAAATTTTGTTATGAGTCACTGCTGATAACAGCATTGCCTGACTTCTGATAGATCCCTTGGTGACAACAGTAGTGATCCATAATACTGAGCTCTTGACTTCCGTAATGCACCAGCCACTTGAAGTACTTCAGAATGTCATCACTTCTACTGTCCTACAGAACTTGACGAGTATATTAACAACAGCTGATTGTTCAGCTGTCATTTCCTACAGCCCGTTTTAGAACAATCAGCAGTGCACACTGCTATTCATCATTTTCATAGAAAATGCACAGAACACGATACAACTAGCATTTCAGTTTGTACTACTGTGCAGCAGTCCATTGTTTCCTGCAAGGTGAGTGAGTTTGGTTGTGCGTGCATGCGTGCATGCGTGTGTGTGTGTGAAGTATAATAATACTGTATTATATAAAAAGTACAGTTTTATACCTACCATAAATGTAGATGTCCGATAGGTATGCATCTGCAGTCATCACATATGGGTTGTCCTGCCTCAGGCAGCCCTTCGGTCGGCCGGATTCCAAAGTCTGGGTCTGGCCTCGGCTGATGTCGCACTTTCCCCGACGTCAGAGCGTCTGGGGTATAAAAGCATCAGCCGACACCATCTTCCTCAGTTTTTCTGGCCCCAGATGCCAGGTGCCCTCTAGGAAGGCTAAATTTGGAGAAATGCAATAAAATTCCAAACATCTGCAAAAAAAAAATATATATATATATATATATATATATATATATATATATATATATATATATACAAACAAATACACCATAATAGATCCCCCAGCTAGCTAAAAGAGGGGTAAGCACCCTAGGAATACCACAGAGAGGAAGGAGGGAGGGTAAACCTGACTGCAGATGCATACCTATCGGACATCTACATTTATGGTAGGTACAAAACTGTACTATGTCCTTCAAGGATGCATCTGCAGTCATCACATATGGGTAGATTACCATAGCCAATCTGGGGGTGGAGGAACTAAGAAAAGGATGGTGTAGTTAATATACCCTGCAGGACTGCTGTAGCAAAGCCTGCTCTGGATATGGAATATAAAGGTAAATTGTAATGCTTGGCAAATATATGCACGGAGCTCCATGTAGCAGCTTCTAAAATGTCCTTGGTAGCCACCCCTCTTAGGAAGGCTGTAGTGGTGGCTGTGGCTCTTGTGGAATGAGGTCTAATGTTTGCTGGCACAGTTTTTCCATGAAAGGAGTAACAAAAACGAATGCAATTTCCTATCCATTTTGAAATTGTCTGTTTGGAAATTGCTTTTCCTTGAGCCCCAGCAGCATATGCTACAAACAACTGGTCAGTCTTTCTGTAACTTTTAGTTCTGTCCAAGTAGTAGCGCAATTGTCTGTGTATGTCCAGGGTGTGCAGAAGTTTCTTTTCTTTATTTTGTGGTTTAGGGAAGAATGTAGGCAGGTGAATTGCTTGGTTGAAGGATGCCCTGGATACCACCTTTGGCATAAATGTAGGATTGGTTCTCAAAGAAACTCTGTCTTGATGAAAGATAAGGAATGGCTGCACTGCCATTAAAGCTTGTAACTCAGATACTCTTCTTGCTGAGGTTATGGCCAGAAGGAATGCAGTTTTCCAAGACAGAAACTGTAGATCCGCCGATGCTGCTGGTTCAAAGGGAGGAAGTGTTAGTTTTTCCAACACAAAGTTAAGGTCCCAAGTAGCTAGAGGTGGTTTCCTTGGAGGATTGATGTTTTTGATTCCTCTTAGAAACTGTCTTAGGAGAGGATGCGAGAAGACAGGTGGATTAACATTGTATTCTGCTGAAAATGCTGAGGCATGTATCTTAATGGAAGAGTAAGACAGGCCATTGTAGAACAATTCTGCCAAGTATTCCAGTATATGTGCCATGTTCATCACTGTCACATCTAGGCCTTTTGTTGTGTTCCAAGTGTGAAATCTTTTCCATTTTGCTGAATATGCCTTCCTTGTGGAAGGCCGGCGAGCTTCCATAATAATATCCTTCACTCTCTGGGATAGATTATCCTGAGGAGGAGTCATGGTATTCTCCAGGCAGTTAGCTGCAAGGTTTTCAGGTTGGAATGCAGAGTCTTGAAATTGTGCTGCGTCAGTAGAATTGGCCATAGGGGGAGAGGCCACAGTTTTGTCTGTGACATGCTCTTTAACAGTGGGTACCAGTGCTGCCTTGGCCAGTTTGGAGCTATCAGAATCACTCTGGGCTGCTCTGCCCTGATCTTCAGTAAAACCTTGGTCATTAACGGGAGAGGTGGGAAAGCATAGACTGTCAGAGCTTTCCAGCTGAAAGAGAGAGCATCCACTTTCCATGCTTGTGGGTGGTATGTCCTTGAGCAGAATCTCTTCAGTTGATGATTGTAGGGGGAAGCGAACAGATCTATTTCCAGCCTTCCCCATGATTGTGTTATGAGTAAGAAGATGTCTGGGTGCAGCATACATTCGGGTGCATCCATGGTGGTTCTGCTTAAGCTGTCTGCCAGTGTATTGTCTTTCCCTGGGACGAACTGGGACTGCAGCTGTATATTGAGTTTCAAGGAAAGTTCCCATAGATTCATTGCCAGTCTGCATAGAGGGTAGGAATGGGTGCTTCCTTGCTTGTTTATGTACCACATAACAGTGGTATTGTCTGTCCTTATGAGCAGGTGGCCTTGATGAAGGAAAGGTTCGAAGGCCTCGATTGCGTGTATCACTGCCAGCATTTCTTTTTGGTTTATGTGCATGCGCAGCTCTCTTTGTGACCATAGCCCTTGGATACATCTGCCCTCCATGTGTGCTCCCCAACCTTGATCTGAAGCGTCCGTGGTGATGGTTTGGTTGGCTTTTGGTTTGCTGAAGGGCAACCCGCTGTTCGACTGGCAGGCTTGAGCCCACCACAGAAATTCCTTTTGAAGGCATGGAATGAGTGGGATCAAAGTTTCTAAGCTGTGACTGTGCTGAGTCCATACACTCCCTAGGTACCATTGTAATTTTCTCATATGCAACCTTGCTTGTGGAATCAGAAGAATGCAAGATGCCATGTAACCCAGGGCCTGCAGGATCTTCCTTGCAGTCAGCTGAGTTTGTCTTGACAGATTCTTGAAGTAATCCGGTAGTTGTTTTTGCTTTTCTTCTGTGAGAAAAGCCATTTGGGTGGTTGAGTCTAGATCCGCACCCAAAAAGGTTATTCTTTGGGATGGAACAAGTCTTGATTTTTGGATGTTGACTGTATATCCCAAGTTCTGTAGTAGGTGGATGGCATAGTCCAAGTCCTTTAACAAAATTTTCTTGTTGTCCGCTTGTATAAGGCAGTCGTCCAAATATGGGTAGATTTGAATCCCCTGAAGTCTGCAGTGTGCAATTACTGATGCCAGGCATTTTGTGAATACTCTGGGCGCAGTAGATAAGCCAAAGGGCAATGCTGAGAATTGATAATGCTCTGACCCTGCAGGAAATCTGAGGTGTCTTCTGCAACTTTGTCGAATAGGGACATGCAGGTATGCCTCCTTGAGGTCTAGAGTCACCAGCCAAGAACCCTTGCCCAGCATGGGAAGGAGTTGCTGTAGAGTCAGCATTTTGAATTTTGGCACAATGAGGTAAGTATTCAGTGCGGACAAGTCGAGAATAGGCCTCCATTGATGTTCTTTTCTTGGAACAAGGAATAATCTGGAGTAAAATCCTTGGCCTTGTTCTGAAAGAGGTACCTTTTCTATGGCTTTCATTTGTATTAATTTGGTAATTTGCTTCAAAGCCTCTGCCCTCTGATTTGGTGGCAGATCTGGCATTCCTTTTCTTTTTGGCAATGTGTGGAAATGGAACCTGTATCCTTTGTCTATTATCTGTAGTGTCCATGTGTCCCTTGTAATGCTGTGCCAATTTTTTGAGAATAAAGAAAGCTTTCCGCCCAAAGGTGCTTCTAATTGAGCCCTGGTCGGCGGAGTCAAAATAAAGTCTGTCCTGGTGTAGCAGTTGTGGTTCCTGCACTACCTCTCTGGTTGGGAGGCTGCCACTGACGGCCTCTGTAGGAGCCTCTAGCTTGCCCTCTACCTCTGGCACGCCTATTCCTGCCTCTCTGGGATCTGTCTGAGTCCAGAAAGGACCAATTCTTAGTAGGCCAATTTCTGCTGAATCTCGGTGGTTGGACTTGCAGAAAGTCTTTGACTGTTTGCACAGATTTTGCCTTTTCTTCAAATTTCTTTAAGACCTCTTGAGCCGTGGAACCAAATAATTTTTGCTTTTCCATAGGAGCATCCAAAAGTTTAGCTTTAACATGGTCTGGGAAAGATTGTTCCTTCAGCCAGGCATGCCTACGTATAACTGCACCTGTCACAGCTGACCTACATGAAGCTTCCAATGCATCATAACCACACTGCAAGAAATGGTTACTAACCTGCTGGGAGTTGTGCACCAGATCCTGAAGGGATTTGCGATCAAAGGGTTCAGAAGAGGACAGTTTTTTATGCAATTCATCTAACATATACTCTTGGTACTGTATCATATGAAATTGACAATTTAATGCCCTCATGGAAAGAGTTGCATAAGTATACACTTTCTTTCCTCATCTCTCTAAAGCTCTGGACTCCCTTTCAGAGGGTAGAGAATTTTTAGCAGTGGCAGCTGCAACCCCCTTTGGGCCCTGGGAAATAGTTTCAGGATCAGCAGAGTGGGCCTTGTACAGGTGTAGATGTGAATCCGGGACCCTGTAGTACCTATCAGGTTTGGCAGGCACCAGAGGGAGAGAGTCAGGTGCTGTACTAGCATCAGAGTACACATCATCAATAACATTCAAAACAGGAGGTATAGCTAAAGGCCTATGCTGAGGTAAATGTAAAAAGGTCCTTAATCTCTTTCTAGAATCAGAGAATTCCTGACCCTGCCATTGAAAATGTTCTCTCATAGAGTGTAGTGTCTCTCCAAAGGAAAACTCTTCAGGAGGGGAGGCCGAGGGAATAGATTCTTCAGCATCAGAATCCTCATAGGCCGAATAAGCCTCCTCCTGGGGGTCTGACAGAGCAGAGCCATCAGTGGACTCATCTGAGGAGTGGTGGTCAGAGGGCTGAACCCTGGGCCTTTTGTCTGGAGATGGTTGAGAGCCCCTGTCTGGATGAGGTTGAGAACCTCTAATCAATGAGATAAGATCCTCTGCTAGGCTAAGAATCTGTGAGCCAGTAGAAGGTCTCTGAGAGGAAACCTTGGGAGGCAAAGCTTTAGTAAGTTTAGCAGCTTTAGCCCTAGAAAAAGCCTTAATGGACATGGATGCAGGGGGTCTGGCTGCACCACGTGCAGGAGTAGACTTGTCTAAAGGAATGGTGTCGGAAGGTTCCTGGACACCAGATTCAATTGGTAATCCAGTATCCGCCTCGGCCGGGGCCTCCGGGGCCGAGGTAGTCGGTTGTGCGGTTTCGGTAATAGGAAGTACCAAGGACTCAGTTTCAGCCGAGACCGAGACACTCGCGGTAGGCCTGACCGTGGTTTCAGCCGAAACTGCTGCCCGCATGTGTCGGTCCTTGTCCTTCCGTTTTTTAACTAAATGCGAAGTCGGAGTCTCCGACGGCATTTTGTAAGCAAAACTAGCCCCAAAGAATTCCTCTGCAAACTCCGACTGACGTCTAAGAGTTCGTCGGTTGAAGGAAGCACAGGCTGAACAGGCCGAGACGTTGTGGTCTGGGCCTAGGCAAGGGAGGCAGTAAGAGTGGAAATCCTTATGAGGTATTTGTTTCCCACAAGTTAAACAATTATTAACTTTATCTGACATCGGCTGAGGCAAGAAAGAGTCCCCAACGGGGTACTTAGCTTTTTCGAAGTCTTCGGTAGCTGAATCACAGGAGCTGGCCGACCGGCACTTGTGAACTGCTTCGGGCACCACGCGGCAAAAAAGACTGAGGAAGATGGCGTCGGCTGATGCTTTTACACCCCAGATGCTCTGACGTCGAGGAAAGTGCAACATCAGTCGAGGCCAGACCCAGACTTTGGAATCCGGCCGACCGAAGGGCTGCCTGAGGCAGGACAACCCATATGTGATGACTGCAGATGCATCCTTGAAGGACATCTTCACTCGGCATTATCATGTGCTACTACAGGCGTGACTACACTTCTTTATTCATCATAACACATTGCAGGTAGTATTCTGAATAACTGATACTCAAGTATTTAGTCTAAGATTGTGAAGAACTGTGTAAAAAATTAAAAAAAAAAATCCCCATACTACATCAGCATCTATACAGGGTGCCAGGTCCATTTCTGAAACCTTAGTGATCGACACTCATCCATCCAGTAACTAGTGTGCGACAAGATGGCTTTTTCCTCCAAAGAATGAATTGTTATTATGCCAAGGATTTTTCTTTTCCCACTGATGGTGGGGCCTTGGCATTAGTATATACAGGTAAGTGATATGTGAGGGTGCTGCCCCCCCCCCCAAGGACTACATGGAGGATTGTCCCCCCCTTGCAAAAGCACTTCTTTTAGCTTGATTTCTTTTTTTTTATTATTGAACTCTGTTTGCCTTCAAAGACTTTGCTTACATATGATTCCAGTTGTGCGAGGAAATGACAAATGACTTGCCTTCTTGTCAAATAGTCAAGCATGCCCTTTGGGATTTTTTATGCTTGGTCATGCATGCTATTTGCTGCTGCAGTGCATTTACTTAAAGTGAGTCAGTCCTGACATTCTTGTTTACACATAATGGTAGCTTCAGGTGCATTACCTGTGATATCCCATCAGCAGTCATGGTACTGTGCTACTTATAATACCTCGGTGAAATGTCAGGCCTACAGTCCTGCAAATTTCTAGTGCCATGTAATACAATGTGGTTTCCTTAGAAGGACGTAATACAATATTTTATAATGCAAAACAAGATAAAGCAAATTTAAAACTATTTATAATTATTTAATTTATAATTATTATACTCTATGCTTTCTGGGGAGGCTCAGAAAACTCAGCCCAGTGGTAATGAACTTACAAAAAACATGGGAAAGTTGTAAGAAATACATTACTACTCAGATACACTTTTCTGAAAACATAGATTACATTCCATTGTGACATCCAATTCACCCATATGGTTGAACAACGACTTACGTATGTAACTTTTGACCTGATCATTGCACTGATGCCCAGGAAATATGTCTCATACAGAATAATTACTTGACAAATGTCATTGAGCCCCCCCACCCAACACTCACACTATACAGTATTGGTCAGGGACACTGGATTTCTCTACTGATATATTTTACAGCCTTCATTCTTTAAGGTGATTTCCCAACATTCAGAAACTTACCTTTGCATTGCATATACTAATGAATGGCATTTTCTTCCATCAGGAAATGTTTATAGATTTTGCTTAACCTAGAAAAATTAATTTAAAATACACGTTTTTGATGCCCCAGTGTCACTGAGGAAAACCAGGAAACTTTAATCTCAATGAAGTCAGTGTAGCAAAAACACTGAGTTGTGTCAATGGACATAGTGGATGTACCACTGCGCATGCTTGAAGATGCCCCATTACAGTCTATGGACACAATGCACAATACCTCCAGGTAATGTCACAATAGGAAAAACTGAATTTACTTAGGTTATAGTTTAATAAAAAGTTGACAATTTTTTTTTATTACAAAATGTCTCAAAAATGAAAGGAAGGACAAATGGGAAAATACATTGTGCCACTTCCTCATTCTACTTCCAGTGGTCTGGTGGGGACTGATGGGGCATCTACAATAATACTCCTTCTGTTAATGAACTGCATGCCATATCCTTACTGGCAACTTAGGAGCATTTAATTATGAAACTGTTATACTTAGCTCCACACAATATATGTTGTGTAGTGGCTGCAGACTGGATGTAGTTCATCTCATTGTGGGCCATCCTATGTGAGTCCATTTGGTTAAGAATCATACCTTTAGTGGGATACTGACAACAAGTTTCTTATATGGGGAAGCCCATAAACTCCTCCAATGGAAAGAAGTGTGTGATATAACTTATACCAGGGTCATCACATCTTTGGGGAGGTATAAACCATTGTGATGAAGACCATCTACTCTATCATTATCAGTCTCAGTGAAATGGGGTTTGTGTGGCTGGCCTATGACAAGATGAATGGATACTGACTCTTTGCTATAGCGATGTACTTTTTAATAGCCCTGGGACCTCAGGTGAGACCAGTGTGCTGTCACTCCAGCTCAGTCCCATAATCTGAGAAGATACAGATTTACAGCTGTCATGAAGCAGGTGATTAAACACATATGTGGGACAGAACAGAAAAGCTGTTCATTTATGTACAAACAATGTAGCTATACTCAGTGCCTGCCTTTGTGTGCTGTGTTTATCACAGCATTCTACATCCCCTGACTCCTCACAACTATTTCTGTCAAACTGCTTAAGCTAAGTCTTGACTACCACAGGGGTACTTCTGAAACAAATGCTCATGCCACCTCCCGATGAAGGGCAGCTGCCTCCTGAATACTTGACTATCCCAGCCTACACTACCTTCTCTCAGCCCCAGACTTCAATTCTATAAATTAAAACACCCTTAGCAGTAAGACAGATGGGAATACTCCTCTGGACCACTGAACATTCTGATACAGTGATGCACTTTTGTACTAATGTATAACAAAAGCATTAAGAAGGACTATATTTCAGGATCCTTCAAAACTGTTCGCTTTTGTAACATCACCGAGTGCACTGAGTGTGTTACTACTCACTTTGTGCAGCAGGATCATGATTCCTTTACATCACGTGCACTAGATATTATGGCAGCAATTTTTTTTTTTAAAAAAACAGATGGCTATCAGCTCTCCTTCGCTGGTCACCCATCTGGCCCATTTGTTTCCTTTCAGCCACCAGGGCAAGGGTCAGTTTGAGTGAAGACAGAATGTCATACTGTGTATAGATGGATCAAGTACTACACTCCTCATGCTGGTTTCAAGTTCACTGTCAGGGCTACAGAACTCACTATCTCAACATCCATGGTGAAGTTCTTACTTGGGTCACCATCCTCAAGGAGTGTACAGTGCGGCACTATTAGGCTATGCTCTGCTTCCACAGCAGGATGTCAACTCCACTGTGCCCCCCCCCCCATTCCTGATGTTGTGTGCTCTCTACCAAGCTTGCTGGTATACACTGGCAACCTGTCAGCTGCACTACTGGCCAACATGGCATTCCCATGCCTCCTCTGAAGGCAGACGTGAGTAGGCATAGGCCTTTATTCTCCTCCCTCCCTCCCTTTGTCAACTCTTCCAGTGCCAAAGCCATTAAATCAAACTCTGATCATCTGATTCATAGGAAGTGCTCCTTCCTCTGACCACTGAGCTGCCAACAAACCTAAGCTGTCACTTCCAAAAACCAGCATTACGTTTGTGTGTTTCGGCGTACCTGTGATATCGGTGGACTACTGCATTCTTGCATGGAAGCAGTGCATTTCAATATGGAATCCAATGTTTCTACAGTGGAAATGCAGTCAAAGTATAGTAAGGACACTGCAAAATAACAATCTGGCAATACAAAGCAAACAACAAAATATGATGGAAATCACTCATGTTTTAAGGCTGAAATGGGTTCATGCAAACTACATCCCTGGACTACATGAAAAGAGACATGGAGGAGCTCTTCAATCTTGTAGCCCAGGCAGGTATGACCCAACCCTGAGTAGCATCCTGCCATCACCCGGAATGATACCACAGTATAAGGGCAAAATGATTGACTTCAACAATTGGCTAAGTTTCTGGTGTCATTCAAAGGGGATCCAGTATCTGTCTGCCTGGGATGACATGATCGACAGACCACGATCCTTTGCCAGAGATAGCCTGCAGCTGTCACCCTTGGGCCTCCGGATACTGGCTAAGGCTCTTGCCACCCCTATAGTGCCTTTTTTAGGCAAGGTTCATATGACAAATTCACCACTGTAACAGGTACAAGCAAGTAAAATCTGAGGGTAATGCTACTCAATGCTAGAAGTCTAAACCTCAAAATGCATTCATTTGAGGCACTCCTTAAAATGGAGAACATCGACATCTGTGCAGTGACAGAGACCTGGTTCAAGGCTCCTGAGAGCACCCCTGCATTACCAGGCTATAATTCATACCACACCTTTCGGCCACCTAACCTGGACCGAAACACTAAAGGTGGAGGCGTGTCCATATTCATTAAAGATATCCACACCTCCAGGCTAGTTGCTCAGCATAATGCATCCGAGATTATTCAAGTGCAACTAACTCTGGCCAAGACTGCAATCCAAATTGTAGCTTGCTAGAGATCCCCCACCATGTCCCAGGATTCCCACTCCTCATTTCTTGATACACTGGAAAATATTAGGGTACAACTTAACACCCTAATAATGAGTGATTTCAACTACTTCACCATTAACTGGGAAAACTACTCATGTACCAACTCTTTTGCTCAAAGTTTTCTGGAATTCATAAATTCCAGTGCCTTGGATCAACTTATCCACAACCCCACCAGAGGCAGCAATATCCTAGACCTGGTCATTACCAACATGGGTGACCGGTGTTCCACACCAGCGGTCAATTCCTCGTTGGTCAGAATCGACCACAAGCTAATCACCCTAGATATCCACATCCCGCCCCCACCCCCCATTAGGGAAACCACCGTAAAAAGTTTCTCCAAAGCCAACTTCACGTTTGTTAAGACAGGATTGGCAAACTTCACGACACCCATGCAGGAGGACAATAGAGGTACGACTGCTAAATCCTACACAAATGCACTTTATAAGCACTTACACGAGTGCAAGGATCGTGCTATCCCTAACAGAACCAAGATGCTATCCTCCAAAAAAAGGAAACCAATCTGGTGGTCTCCTGCCATAAAAAAACTCTACAACAGAAGAAAGAAATTTCTGTAAAAAAGAGTAAAATTCCATGATTGGAGGAACTCCTTGGTCAGCCTCAGTAAGAAGCTGAGATCCCTCATAAAATCCTCCAAAGCTAGTTACAAAAACAAAATTGTCACTGTTTCTAAAGACAACCACAAACCATTCTATAGCTAGCTCAGGAATCTCAGTGGCAACACTCAGATCTGCCCAGTGTTACAGCACAATGGCACTAAATATGCAGAACCATCTGATATTGCCAACATCCTGGCAGATAAGTTCATTGCTAATTTTACCCCCCCACCCCCTAAAGTGCCCATCTCTATACTGGAAGAATGCAAAGTTCCTGTAACTATGGCTGCACAGGTAAAAAACACTCTCCAAAGCCAAGAACACAGCATCCATGGGACCTGACAACATCCCAGGCTGTGTTCTACATGAACTACAGAATGAACTGACACCCCACCTAAGTACCATGTTCAATCATAGCCTCACCTCAGGATTTGTGCCCACTGAATGGTGCACAGTAATGGTTATCCCACTCCAGAAAGGGGGATCCACCATGGACCCCAGGAACTACTGCCCCATTAGCCTGATGAGCCTGGTCTGCAAGGCCATGGAACGTATCATCATGGAACTTATAAACAATGACATTGGTAATCTCCAAACTCTGGACACCACCAAGTTCGGCTTTGTAAAAAGCAGATCATGTCTTCTAAACCTGATAGACTTCTACGAAGCAGTCACCAAAGGCGTAGATGAGGGTAAGGTGGTTCACACAGCCTATCTAGATCTTGCCAAGGCTTTCAACACCATCCCCCACTCTGGAATTATAGATAAACTCAGTACACTAGGTATAAATCTCTATGTCACAAGATGGGTTGCCACCTGGTTCACTGACAGAACTTACACTGTGAAAGTAGCAGACTCCAAATCTGACTTCAAACCAGTGACAAGTGGAGTACCACAGGGTTCAGTCCTGGGTCCTCTCCTGTTTGGTATCTATTTCTCTGAAGTACAGGCTAACACAGAAGGTCTTTGGCTAATGAAGTTCGCAGATGACTGCAAACTAGAAGCCATAATCTAAATTCCTAATGATGTGGACATCCTACAAAAGGGCCTCACTGAGACAGATGCCTTGTGTCAAAGCCATGGCCTCAAGCTCAGTGCCAAAAAGTGCATTGTCATCCCTTTTGGTAAAAACTCTGTAGCCACAAACTACCACACAGGCGGTAGTCTACTTAACACCGAAAGTGCGATATGAGACCTTGGGATACAGGTTGACAGTAGTCTCTCCTTTGATAATCACATCACCACAGTAGTCAAGAAATCCTTCTACGTGGCACACCTCATTACAAAAGGTTTCTCATCCAGGAAAAAAAGAGGTAATTGCTCCCCTCTACTTATCACTCATTAGACCCATTATAGAGTACAATGCCCCTTTTGGTATGTACCTCACAAGACATCTACAACAACTGGAAAGACCATGGAAATACCTCACAAAGAGGATTACCGACCTCAAACAGATGCCCTATGCAGACCGTCTCAAAAAACTCCAGCTCTACTCTGTCGCATATCGCCTACTCAGAGGTGATCTCTGCCTAACATACAAAGCTATGTCAAACCCAGAGCTGTTGGACATGCTCCACTTAAAGAAATCCCAGTCACTCCAAGCTACACGCTCTAGGGACCTAAACCTTGTCACCACAATAAGCAGAACATGCTGGAGGGATAGATTCCTGTCCCAGAGACTTCCCATACTCTGGAACAAACTACATATCTATATCAAACAAAGCTTCTCATTAGCACTCTTCAAGAAAAATCTTGATGATTGGATAGGAAATAGGAAATTCACCCTGGGGATCACTTCTGTGGCTCTGCTCAACAGGGGCACATGAAAATAATTTTCTTGGGTGGTGAAAGCCAGGGTACCTTTTTGGCCAGGCTTATATAGGCCCTAGGGCCAATAGCCTACTATCTACCTATGAACCTATGTATGTTTACAAAGAAAAAGAAAGTTAAAAGGTCAAAAGCAGGAAAATGGTACATTAGGGATACCTGCTATTCACTATTCTGTTGAGCACTACACCAGCACTGTGTCTGCCATCTCCATGCCCAGTATCCCTGCATTAACTTGTTCTACCACTATCACCCTCACACTTGTATTACAATGGGCACTGTTTATGACAAAGGATTAGTGTGTGATCAAACAATATCAGTCTAAGGCTGTGTCCTTCATGAAAAACGCACAAGGGAAGAATGACTACTGATGGCTTAAGATCTATGTGAAGATATTTAAGACATTTTTTCTATTCAGACATATTGATAGATACGCAAAATAATGTTTCTTAGGAACAGTCAGTGATGAGAACAGTAACAAAATTAAAAACTGCATAGAGTAGTTTACCTAGTATTTAAGGAAACAGGAGATTAAGAGGAGCAATCAGTTTTATTAACAAAGTACTGTTATGCGATGGAATGTCAGTGTGGGAACAGTGACGGTATGTCTCAGTGCTTAGGAAAATGGGTGCACCAAGCTTACAGAGTCATAACGTTTAGTGTCATTAGTATGTTCTAAGTAAACATTTAATGTTGTTAGTATGCTCTCATTTAGGTCTTCTAAGTATTCTGATGGATTCTAATTAGAAATAACATGGGAATATAATTTAGCCTCAGGTAATGCCAGACATTTCTAAATTGGTCAGCAAACAGTGCATTCCCATACTGGTAATTAAAATTACTTAAGTCCCTTAAAATGTGCAAAGATATTTCCTTGTATCATTGTTAATAAGAAAGTAAGCCTGAAATGCTGAATAGTCAAAGATCACCCTTATTGTTTTAATCCACCAAGATGATAAATGACAAGTGGTCTAGAAAACCAAGCGGAAGCACGGCTCATTCAATCTATTCAGAAAAAGCATGACCGTGGCTTGATTTCAGCATAACTTTAATCACACCCATGTACAATCATGGCTCTGCCAGACTGCCCACAAAGGAAGAAGTTTTGTGTAATCTGGGGATTTGTAACAGCCTGTAGGTTTTAGACATGTTCTTTGGTTGATGTCAGAACACTGAAATAAAAGTTTAGGTCACGTCTTGCAATATAGCTGAGTTTTCACATTTAGTACTTCAAATCCTATACTCCATCTAGAATATGACAGAAAAGTGCAGACAAGGAATTCCTTAATATGAAATATATGTTTTCCACACACACACACACACACACACACACACACACACACACACACACACACACACACACACACACACACACACACAAATGCACGCGCGCACACCAGTTTTACACATACACATGCACACACTCACATACAAACACACACACACACACACACACACACACACACACACACACACACACACACACACACACACACACACACACACACACACAATCATATATCAACATTTTTCTGTTGTACAGCAGAGATCATTTTCACACTGGCTGCTTAACACAAGTTTACACACGCATTCAAATTATCTGTGCATGAAAGTGCACATATATATGGATATGCATACAAAAACATACATCAGCAATTTTCATTACCATTCAAGACTATTTTTTGTAAGAATCAGCATAAATATCAGAAGCTACACTGAAAAAAAAAAGCAGATTCAGAAAAACTGCAAAACTGCTACAGTGTAGGGGCTCAAAAGAAAGACTGCTGTGCTTGCTTTTTACAAAGATACAGGATGACTAAAAAGTACAGTTGTGTACACTTACCATAAATGTAGATGTTCAAGTGTATTCACTGTTGCAGTCATTACATTTAGGGTAATCCGCTTGCAGGTTGCCCTCAGTTGGCCAGATTAACAAAGTCTTGGGTCTTGCGTTGGTTGCTGTCCCTTCTTCCATGACGTCAGGTCGTCAGGGGTATAAAACATGCAGCCGGCGCCATTACATTAGTCTTTCTTGCCCTAGATGTCAGGTGCCCCCCTAATGAGGAGCAAATAAACATAAAAGCACAAAGGTATATCTCCAACAAAAAGCAAATACACCAAAAAGGCTTTTAAGCATAGTAAAGGAAAGTAGAGGTATAGCCAGAAGAAATTAGGGGGCTGGAGGGAGGGTAACCAGGACTGCAACAGTGAATACACTCGAACATCTACATTTATGGTAAGTGTATACAACTGTACTATGTTCTTCGTGTTTCACTGTTGCAGTCATTACATTTGGGTAGATTCCCAGAGCTATGGTTGGGAGGAGGAGTTTATATAGCATTAGGGCCAGCTATAAGGCCCTGCAAGACAGCAGTTGCAAAGCCAGCTCTGGATTTAGAGAAAATTGGCAAATGATAATGCGTGGTGAAAGTATGTACAGAACTCCAGGTAGCTGCTTCTAAGATGTCCCTGGTAGGAACACCTCTGAGAAAGGCTGCAGAAGTAGATGCAGCCCTGGTGGAGTGAGATCTGATCCCCTGGGGGATAGGTTTTCCATGGTGCTTATAGCAGAAATGAATGCAATGGCTTATCCATTTAGAAATGGTTTGTTTTGAAATAGCCTTCCCCTCTGCCCCTGCAGCAAATGCTACCAGCAGTTGTTCAGATTTTCTTCGAGGTTTAGTCCTGTCCAAGTAGAATCTAAGTTGTCTGTGCACATCCAAGGAATGCAGAATCTGTTCCCCTTTGTTCTGTGGATTGGGAAAGAAGGTTGCCAAATTAATGGACTGATTAAGAGCCACACTGGATACCACTTTGGGCATGAAGGATGGATTGGTCCTGAGTGACACCCTGTCCACATGAAAGATGATGAAAGGCTCCACTGCCATAAGGACTTGTAATTCAGATATCCTTCTAGCTGAAGTGATTGCTAAAAGGAAAGCTGTTTTACAAGAAAGAAATTTTAAGTCTGCAGTAGCAGCTGGCTCGAAAGGAGGTAGAGTGAGTTTCTCCAATACAAAGTTAAGGTCCCAGGCAGGGGTCGGAGCTCTCCTGGGTGGTCTCAAGTTTTTGGTCCCTCTGAGGTACTGCTTGAGCAGAGGATGAGAGAAGAGGGGAAGTTCTGTGTTATAATGAGCTGAAATGGCTGAGGCATGAATTTTAATGGATGAAAAAGACAGGCCCTTGTGAAGCATCACAGTTAAATATTGCAAAATCTGAGGTAAATTGGGCGCTGCTGTGCTCATCCCTTGAGAATGGTTCCAGGCACAGAATCTTTTCCATTTTTCGGCATAACATTTTCTAGTACTAGGTCTCCTTGCCTCTAAGATGACATCCATCACACGTTTGCTGAGGGATGATAAGGGTGAATTTAAATGATTAGTCAGGCTGCAGGTTTCAATGTTGGAAGCTGAGGGTGCAGAATTTGGTTCTCCTGCTGAGGTAGCAGGGAAAGGGTCTGAGGCAGGTGCCATGGAGATAACTGCGACACACTGCACAGGAGGGGGTACTAGTGTTGGCTCGGCCAGTCTGGAGCAATCAAGATCACCCTTGGTTTGTCCTGTTTGACTTTTAGTAGAACTTTGGAGAGCAGACGCAGTGGGGGGAAGGCATAGACTGATAGGTTTTTCCAGCTGAAGGACAGAGCATCCACTTTCCATGCTTGTTTGTGGGGAGTCCTTGTGCAAAACTTGTCCAACTGGTAGTTCTTGGGGGAGGCAAATACCATTCACCTGTCAACATGTTGAAAATCCTTGGTTCCAGTTTCCACTCGTGTGGGTCCATGAGGTTTCTGCTTAGTCCATCTGCCAGTGTATTTAATTTTCCTGGCAGGAATTGAGCTTGTAGGTGCACTTGGTAGCTCAAGGTTGTGTTCCACAATGCCATGGCTAGTCTGCAGAGGGGGTAGGAATGTGTACTCCCCTGCTTGTTTATGTACCACATAACCATGGTGTTGTCCGTCTTTACCATTAGTTGTCCTGGAAGAATGCAGTCCTTGAAGGCTGTCAGAGCATTCTGTACAGCTAACATTTCTTTTTGATTGATATGTAGGTGCATTTGACTTGGGTTCCATTTGCCCTGAATGCACTTCCCTGCCAGGTGAGCCCCCCCATGCATAGTCTGATGCATCTGTTGTTATGGTTTGGGCAGCAGGGGGTAGTGTGATTGGTACTCCCTTGTTTTGGTGGCAGGCCTCTGCCCAACAGAGGAACTCTAGGCGTACGCAAGGTGTGATAGGAATCATTGTTTCCAAGCTGTGAGAATGTTGACTCCAAAGGCTTTTTAGATACCACTGTAGTTTCCTCATATGCAGTCTTGCATATGGAATTAGAAGAATGCAGGAGGCCATGAACCCCAAGGCTTGCAGTATTTGTCTTGCAGATAGCAGGGTTTTTGTGACCACTTGTTTGAAATAGGTTACCAAATGAATTTGCTTTTCTGGCGTGAGGTAAGCCATCTGGGAAGTGGTATTCAAGCTTGCTCCCAGGAATGTAATTTGTTGACAGGGTACCAGTTGTGATTTCTTTTCATTTATGGTGTACCCCAGACAAGTTAGAACCCTTTTTACAAATGCCAGATGATTCAAAAGTATGCCCTGGCTTTCTGCCTGAATTAGACAATCGTCCAGGTATGGGTATATTTGAATACTTTTTTGCCTGCAAAATGCAATAACTGGAGCCAGGCACTTTGTGAATGCCCTGGGTGCAATAGACAAGCCAAAGGGCAGTGCAGAGAACTGATAATGCGTGCAGCCTGCTTTGAAGTGTAGGTATCTTCTGCAAGATTCCCTGATTGGGATGTGCAGGTATGCTTCTTTTAAATTTAGTGTTGCCAACCAGGCGTCTTTGCCTAGCATAGGAAGTAATTGGTGAAGAGTCAGCATCTTGAATTTTGGAATCTCCAGAAAGGTGTTTAGAGTAGACAGGTCCAGGACTGGATGCCATGATTTGTCTTTTCTGGGTACCAGAAAAAGCCTGGAGTAGAAACCTTGTCCCTTTTCCCCTTCTGGTACCAGTTGAATAGCGCCCATGCTTAAGAGGGAAAGTACTTGTTTTTGAGCCTCTGCCCCCTGATTTGGGCCACCCATTCGGTGTTGGCAACATTTGGAAATGAAATCAGTACCCCTGGAACACTATATTTAAAACCCATTTGCCCCGGGTTATGCGTTCCCAGTTCTTTGCATGAAGAGCAATCTTTCCCCTCAAAGGGGCAGTCAAAAGATAAGTGCTTGGGAATTTTCAAAAGGAAGTCATTGAGACTGTTTACTATAAGGGGGTGTCTTGTTAGTTCCAGATTTGGAAGTGAAGGCTACCCACTGCTTAGCTCTGAGAGTCCCCTGGGACTCAAAACTGGGGTTTTTGCTGTGTCTGGGTTTGGGTTGAGGAGACCTGGAAGGGACTGGAAAGGACCAATTCTTAGTAGGCCAGTGCCTACTAAATCTAGGAGGTTGCACTTGTAAAAAATCTTTAACAGTTTGCATAGATTTAGCTTTATCTTCCGTCTTTTTAAGAACTTCTTCTGCCTTGTTGCCAAACAGGCAGTCCTGATTTAAAGGAGCATCCAACAATTTAGCTTTAACATGATCAGGCAAAGATTGCTCTTTAAGCCAAGCATGCCTTCTAAGTGCAGACCCAGTAACAGCAGCCCTGCAAGAGGCCCCTAAAGAATCAAAACTACATTGCAAAGTATGTTTTCCAACTTGTTCAGCAGAATGCATTAAGCCCTGTAAATCTTTTATTCCCATACAGTCAAGAATCAACATAATTTCTGTTTAATCAGTCCAATAACATGTTGCTGATATTTTAACATATGAAATTGGCAGTTTAAAGCTCTGATTGCCAAGGTTGCAGAAGTATAAACCCTTTTACCCCATCTATCCAGCACCCTGGAGTCTCTATCAGAAGGGGTAGGATTTTTAGCAGTAGAAGCCTTAATGCCCTTGGGCACCGGAGAAATAGTCTCTGGATCTGCAACAGGATTTTTGAAAAGGAACTTGTGGGACTCAGGAACCCTGTAGTATCTGTCAGATTTACTAGGAGCAGGAGGCAGGGAATCAGGGGCCAAACTGGATTCCGAGAAAACATCATCAACAATCTCTAGTACAGGAGGTATAGCCAAAGGCCTATGCTGAAGAAGGAAATCCCTAAGACTCTTTTTTGAATCAGAAAATTCCTGGCTTTCCCAATGAAAATGCCCTCTTAAAGTATGTAAAGTTTTCCCAAAAGAAAAATCCTCAGGAGGTGAAGCAGAGGGAATAGAATCCTCTGCATTAGAATCCTCATAAGTAGGTATGGACAAATCCAGGTCATCAGAAGAGTCAGAAGAAACAGAATCCTGATCAGAAGATTCATAATCAAGCTCAGCCCTAGGCCTCTTGGGGGGAGGGGTTGACTACCCCTGATTAGAGTTATTAGATCTTCAGCCATTTTTATCATTTGTTTTCTAGGCATAGGGGCCTGAGCATGTGCCCTGTGCGTCAGTTTTTTAGACATGGATCGAGATTTAGGCCTTAGTAATGAAGGAGGTGTCAATTTAATATGCAAGTCTGTAGGCCTGAATACACCCTCAGAAGCTGGTGCCTGCACAGCGGCTCCGGACCCATCCAAGGTAGAGACATCCGCGGGTTCCATAGTTGAAGTATCTCACAGCATACCGGACTCCGAATGGGTCTCAGTAGAGGCCTGCAAATCAGAAGTAGCGGGTATCAGGGGCTGCGAAAGCGCCTCACTGCTCACAGCGAACTGGCGACTGGCTTAGGAGAAGCGTCGTCGGCAGTGTTGGACCTCGGCAGCCTGTCTCTGTCTTTACCTTTGATTTTTTCGAAATCCCGGTAGTCGGATGGCTAACCAATGACATTTCTGGATAATTAAACCAAGAACTGAAATATTTAGAGGCAAAAATATATCGACAACAGATAGTGCGTTGATTAAATAAGGCACAAAACCGACAGCAAGGTACATCGTGGTCAGGGCCTAGGCAAGGAATACAGTATGAATGAAAATCTTTATGAGGTATTTGCTTTCCACAAGTAATGCAATTATTAACTTTTACTGACATCAATAAGGAGCAAGAAAAAGTTTCCCCAATGGGGTACTTAGCGTTAAGTTGAAGACTTCGGTTCTGAAACTCGAAAATGAAAATTTCAGGAGTCGGCCGACCGGCACTTGCGAACTGCTTCTGCTTAGGCCACCGCATGGCAAGAAAGACTGATGTAATGGCATCGTCTGCATGTTTTATACCCCTGACGACCTGACGTCATGGAAGAACAGACAGCAACCGACGCAGGACCCAAGACTTTGTTAATCAGGCTGACTGAGGGCAACCTGCAAGCGGATTATCCTAAATGTAATGACTGCAACAGTGAAACACGAAGAACATCACACCTCTGCCTTTGGTCAAGTGTAAAGTGGATGAAGATACAAACTGTCAATCACAACATGATAAGTTGCACTTCACTGATTTAGCCAGTTATATAAAAACTTTGATGTCTCTGTCTAATACAGACTGACACTGATTTTTGTGTTCTTTTTTTTTTGTATTTTTCACAGTTCCCTACACTGATGTTTTCATGGAGTTAGTATACATAACTAAGACAGTGTGAGGGGCAAAGTCCCAGGAGGAGTGCAGGGAGCTTGCCCCATATAAAAGAAGCTTTTTTATTGTGACAACGTTACAACCAGATGTATTCATTTGACTGTAGTTTTGTCCAGATGTAAATCAACAATTCACAGTGGAATCTAAGTAAATTGCTATGCACCAAGCTTTCATGGTCACACTATAATTATTTAGTACCAACCACTCTGCACAAATAGTATTGTTGTACATCAATAAATATGTATAATGTCCTACGGTACAAAGATAAAGCAGTCAGGTGTTTGCCATACAGTCTGAATTCTGTGTAATACAGGGGGTAAAGGCATGCTCTGTGATTGTTTTTGTTCTACAGTTAACAATGTGATTGTAGTATAAACTGGAAGTCACCACCACGTAGAAGAATATTTCTTTATTAAAACAACAGAATAAGCGCTTTCGCGTGCATCCACAAAGGCACGCTTCTTCAGATTCAATGAACATTACCAAAAACTCATTCATTATATCTGCAATACATTAATTCAATTACGAACTAATTAACCAATACAGTTTATTCTTCACTTATTCAATTAATTAAGACAGGGTGTAACCTAAAAACAGTTCTTGTTGCTTTCCTTCAAAATCAAGTAACATAATATATTATCAAGCAGAACATATACTGTTTGTAACAGACATAAATTCAACATTTTAATATATAACAGTCTGTAAATGATTTAATCTAACAAACCAACTCTGCAATATAAAAATATGTATATATATCTATGTGTTATATTTAATAGTTATAAAATTAACAAATGTACATTTTTAAAAAGGCCAATAGCAGCATTTCTTTTGTAGCCTATATTAAAAACAATTCATATCAATTTTATATATATAGGCTCTATCCTTAAAAGTGCATATGTTTTCTTATAAATTTTATAAAGATTTTCCTTTACATGAAAAACCATAGTAATCTGTATAAGAATAGATTATTTTCAGATATTTTCTCTATCCATATCCTTTTTACAGATATTGAATGGTTCTATATAAGCCATCAAGGGGCTATATACATTGTATATACATAAAACAAAAGGAACAGTTAAATAAATCTATAAGGATATATCTTGTTAGTCATATTTCATATCCATATATATATGTACATTTTTACTAATTAATTATTGAGTATTTTATATAATAAATATGTATTATGTTATTCTTAATTACCTTTCAATTTCATGTATTTAATACCAAGAGTTTCATATATATAATATAATAAAGTATAATAAAGGGGAACGGCAAGGAAGGAAGGGGGGGGGGAGGGGGGGAGAGGAAAGGGAAAGCTCTCAATTTATCTTACCAAATCTTATTAGCATGAAACCATCCTCATAAAATAAACAAATATTTCTATTAATATTAGTATCTTCGTTTCTTTAGGTATGATCTAATACTCACATAAGTATTTAACCCTGGAGAGCTTTGTGCTCTAAATTTAAAGATCCAATTTAATTCTATATTCTCAAGGTCATTAAAGTTATCACCTTTTCTGGTGTTTATTTCTTTCTTTTGTAACACTCTGAATAAAAACTTGTGTTCAGGAAAATCTATAATATGTTTGGCCAAGGCATTCTTATGGTCAGCTTTTTTGATAGCATAGATGTGTTCTTGTATTCTATCCCTAAATCTCCTAGTGGTCATGCCAACATAAAACGCCGGACATGACTCACAACATAGTTCCCCATACTAAAGGGGTGGCGTAAGCCACAAAACTATGGGCTAGGCTTGTAAATGCCCTCGGGCAGATAGCCTAGTATGAACCTATGAACCTATGAACCTATGAACAAGTGGCCAAATAAATGACATTACTATCCTCACAGTTTGCAGTACATTTAAACTCAAAGTTAAACAGTAGCTCAGGATGGAAAAAACTCTTCTCCTTGCATATCCATGCACAAGAGCTACATTTCCCACAGGAATAAGTACCTCTGATGTTATTTTTAATTAAAGTTTTTATTTTATAAGGTTTATTCGATCTTTTCTCATCACATAATATTCGTTTCAAGTTCTTTGAATTTTTATATGTAAAATTTGGTCTCTCACCAACCAGCTGTTTAATTTCTCCATTTGTTGTGAGAATAGGCCAGTTCTTCGAAATAATGTCAATTAACTGTTTGTTGTCACTTGTATAGGTGATAATACATCTGACATAACCTGGATCTGTTTTTAAAGAATTTCTATTCTTGTATTTAGATGAAGAATTCCAACCTCTATCAAAACCAAAACAACTATAATGCTTATGGCTCCTATGTATGACATTTTCCTGTATAAATGAATCTTTTATAGTTTTAACTATATCCAAGTTATACTTTCTCTCTTGAAACATTTTTTCTAATTTATTAAATTCATTATTCCTTACAACAAGATCTTGACATATTCTATCCATCCTTACAAATTGTCCCTTTACTATATTTTTAAAAATGAACCTTGGGTGCATGCTGTCATATTGCAATAAGTTATTTTTCCAACATGCTTTTCTAAACAATGATGTTTCCAATCCCCCTTGTCCATTCTTTTTAATTTTTAAATCAAGAAAATCAATTTCAGAAGCTGAATATTCAATCGAAAACCTTAAAAAGTCTGTAGTTTTCTCAAGGTCCATTATAAAACTTTTCAATTCTTGTATAGTTCCATCCCATAATAAAAGTATATCGTCTACAAACCTATGGTAACAAAGTACCTTTTTGTAACTAGGATGTGTAAACAAACTCGTAACCTCCCAACTATATACAACAAGGTTTGCATAAGTATTAGCGCAGGGGGTGCCCATGGCTACCCCCCACTGTTGTATATAGAAAAGCTCATTGAACGTCATAACATTATTGGTCAGGACTATTTCCAATAGTGTATTAATTAGGACCTGTTCATTGTTAGTAAATTTTCCATCCTTGTTTATCAGGGACCTAATAGCTTCCATACCATATAGGTTAGGAATGGCAGTAAACAGACTCTTTACATCTAGTGTAACTAAAACATGTGTTTCTGAAACCTGAAAATCTAAATTCCTAATATGATCAATCAGTTGATAAGAGTCTCTTAAAATAGTAGGAACAGCAGACACTAATGGTTTTAATTTTTTCTCTAAAAATATAGAGACATTTTCTGTTACCCAATTGTGTCCAAACACAATGGGACGCATTGGAGGTGGTATTAGTCCCTTGTGCATTTTTGGAAGGCCTTTCAAATAAGGTAGAGTGGGATGCTCAATCAATAAGAATAAATAAAAAATCATAACTAATTTGTCTACATAATAGTAGTTCATTTAACTCTTGGTGTACCTGAAAAATCAATCTTTGGACAATTTTTTCATCTATTAATTTATAAGTAATATTGTCCTTAAGAAGAAGTTCCATATATGCAAGGTAATCTTTACTATTTAACAATGCTAAGCCCCCACCTTTATCAACTGGTCTAATGACCACATTTGAATTCTCAATTAAACAATTTAATGACATCCATTCATCTTTTGTTAAATTGTGGAATAAATGTAAAAGACCCTTATTATATGAACTATAATGCTTATACAAATCATTTTCACATAATTTAATAAATGCATCTATACAAGGATGAAATGCTGGCGTGTATATACTTTTCCTTTTAAAACATTCAAAGTTACGTTGATCATTAAAATCTATAATGTTGCTTGATACATTTTTAAACGACAGTTTTAGCGCTATTTTGTGAGCAAAGGCTCTTAGGTCAGTTAATACATCAGAAATCTTACTTATTTGTGCTGGTATATAACTTAAGCCTTTGTTCAATAAAGAATAGTCCGTATTGCTTAAAGTTAAATCCGATAGGTTATAGACCAGACTTTTCATTCCTTCTGACGTCCCCTCTTGTACTGCGGTTCGCCCGAGAACTTCCTTTTCCCTCTTGTTCGACTCTCCGATCTTCCTCTTGAACCCCTTCTTACACGCATCGGTAGTGGTAAAAAAGATTCAATATTAGTCTGTTGAAGTTTTGGTCTTGCTCCCAAATCCACCTGCTGCTGCATAGCCATTTGATTAGGTGGTGGAGTATCATTTAGTTCATACGGGACCTGTCTAAGACTTCCGGTCAATGTTGGTATGATGTCATCACGTGTGGTGGCAGTAGTTAAATGGGAAATGTCATCATGAATAACAGAAGTGTTTCTTTGTGTGTCAGGCATTTCCATTGCGGTTCTTTGCTGTACAGTATCACGATCGTGTCTCGCCCACACAAAGACCTGGCCGTTCATGAAGTCTCTGTGGTCTCTCTGTAATTTACGTAATTTAATGGCTTGAAGTCTTTCCCCATATGCATTTATTTGATTTAACAAGTTGTCAAGTCTGTTGCTAAAGGTTTCCCCTTTAAATCTCTTTACTATTTCTTTGTATAGACTATCATTCTTCTCCGTTAAAGCATTCTCTATAGGGAGAAAATAGTCTATAAGTAGCTTTATGTAGTTAAAGCTAAGCTCTAAATTAAGCTTTTGCCAGTTTTTTAATAGTTCCGGATGAGAGTTTCCGTAAGATGGCATACACAGCACTCTCATTCCTCTCGGAACAATTTTAAAATGTAGACACGCCTCTAAATGGCGTCTTTGCCATAATAATCGGAACTGTCTATACAGGTTATTTTCAAGTTCTTTAAATATAGGATTAAATTCCGAAAGCAAGTTAGCAGTACCTGTTTCATTAAGAGCCGCGTCAGTGGCTAGCTCATAAGTAAGTAAAGGATTAGCTTTCTTGTCACACAGACTATTCCATTTGGAAAAACTCTTTTCTGGGTTGTAGTCCAGTTCTACAGCTGAGGTATCCATCGCGTAGGGACAGGAAAAAGCAGGAGATATATCCAAACTCGTAAGAAGCAGCAAACCTGACCCTTGAAGGTGTTTCCAGAGCAGGAACGAAGAGTGTAGTATAAACTGGAAGTCACCACCACGTAGAAGAATATTTCTTTATTAAAACAACAGAATAAGCGCTTTCGCGTGCATCCACAAAGGCACGCTTCTTCAGATTCAATGAACATTACCAAAAACTCATTCATTATATCTGCAATACATTAATTCAATTACGAACTAATTAACCAATACAGTTTATTCTTCACTTATTCAATTAATTAAGACAGGGTGTAACCTAAAAACAGTTCTTGTTGCTTTCCTTCAAAATCAAGTAACATAATATATTATCAAGCAGAACATATACTGTTTGTAACAGACATAAATTCAACATTTTAATATATAACAGTCTGTAAATGATTTAATCTAACAAACCAACTCTGCAATATAAAAATATGTATATATATCTATGTGTTATATTTAATAGTTATAAAAATTAACAAATGTACATTTTTAAAAAAGGCCAATAGCAGCATTTCTTTTGTAGCCTATATTAAAAACAATTCATATCAATTTTATATATATAGGCTCTATCCTTAAAAGTGCATATGTTTTCTTATAAATTTTATAAAGATTTTCCTTTACATGAAAAAACCATAGTAATCTGTATAAGAATAGATTATTTTCAGATATTTTCTCTATCCATATCCTTTTTACAGATATTGAATGGTTCTATATAAGCCATCAAGGGGCTATATACATTGTATATACATAAAACAAAAGGAACAGTTAAATAAATCTATAAGGATATATGTTGTTAGTCATATTTCATATCCATATATATATGTACATTTTTACTAATTAATTATTGAGTATTTTATATAATAAATATGTATTATGTTATTCTTAATTACCTTTCAATTTCATGTATTTAATACCAAGAGTTTCATATATATAATATAATAAAGTATAATAAAGGGGAACGGCAAGGAAGGAAGGGGGGGGGGGGGGGAGAGGAAAGGGAAAGCTCTCAATTTTATCTTACCAAATCTTATTAGCATGAAACCATCCTCATAAAATAAACAAATATTTCTATTAATATTAGTATCTTCGTTTCTTTAGGTATGATCTAATACTCACATAAGTATTTAACCCTGGAGAGCTTTGTGCTCTAAGTTTAAAGATCCAATTTAATTCTATATTCTCAAGGTCATTAAAGTTATCACCTTTTCTGGTGTTTATTTCTTTCTTTTGTAACACTCTGAATAAAAACTTGTATTCAGGAAAATCTATGATATGTTTGGCCAAGGCATTCTTATGGTCAGCTTTTTTGATAGCATAGATGTGTTCTTGTATTCTATCCCTAAATCTCCTAGTGGTCATGCCAACATAAAACGCCGGACATGACTCACAAGTGGCCAAATAAATGACATTACTATCCTCACAGTTTGCAGTACATTTAAACTCAAAGTTAAATAGTATCTCAGGATGGAAAAAACTCTTCTCCTTGCATATCCTGTGTGTAACTGATGCCAGTATGTTGTTAATTTTGCCTTTATCTCACAGTTGTGATACTGCCGCAGATCCCACTGACAGTCACAGAAGTATGTTGTAATGTGAACAATGCCATGGCATAAGCCACATATGTAGGCATTTTTCATAAAGCTCACTACATTTCACACTTACTGGAGATCTGCTATACATGTTAGCAGTGTGCCCTGAATGTAGCAGTTTAAGGTCATAGGCAACATTTCTTTTCTTATAAATCAAGAAAGGTACTGTATACCTGTTTTTATGTGTCATGGATCTTTTACATCCATCTGAGCTACCACTGACACAAGCAAATGGGACCTTGGCATAACATCTCATCCAAAGGACGAAACACAGCTTTTTTGTTTTTTTTTTACTATTGAGATAAAAGTCAAGTGGGAGAAAGTTGTGAAGAGTAAGACTAGATTCACAACAAATGTGCACGCACACACACACACACAGACACACAGACACACACACACACACACATACACACACACACACACACACACACACACACACACACACACACACACACACACACACACACACACACACATGTACCACTTCCAACATTCAACGTGACACACAGAAAAAAGTGGAACCAAGCTGTTGTAAGATCTTCTCATGATGACATGCATTTGCCATATTTGTTGTTTATATTTACACATCTAGCCCCCAAGAGTTTTGTCCAGTATGGATCATACCTACATTTTGTGGTTTAGTATTGTTCCTCTCACTGTTTTGTAAGTTGATGAACACTGTACATAATTCATCCTATTTTTCACTCTAGTCTGACAGTGTTGTAAAATCCTGCTTATGTATTTTTGTCTTTTTGATGTACTTTTATTTTTAAGTTAACATTTCTGCAAAGCACTTCAATATATTCCAGCTTAATAAAATATAAGGATGGAGTACAATTTCTTAATTTTTCATTTAGTAACTTATCTGATACACATTGCCATGTTTTGGTTTAAGCACTAGTTCCTCACATTATTGCTTAAAACTGAAGGGTTTGTTCATTGACAGTTCTAGACTACTTTTCATCTCCAATTATTTTATTGTTGTTTTATAGCAAAATCCTATGTTTCACTGTTTTCAGACAGACATTTTACTGTCAGTTCATAAGGTACACCAGATGCAGTCACTTTCTTAGCATCTTTGAACAAAGCCACACACATTCTTGCTCTGCTAGAGTACTCTGGAACAAAAGAGTTGAAAAGAGCATGACTATGTCATGATTCCTCTGAGACCTCACACACGTCTTTCCAACTTTAAACTCCTGAAATGTTTACAATCTGTCTTCTCAATAATTTCCATGACTGAATACATTTAAAGGCTTTGTAACGCTTCCTGTTCTTTGTATCTTCTGAAATACACTGTTATGCCATGCTATAGATGGTCTTCCTAGTATGGGAAATAAAGTTACCTTTTTTGGGACAGTTTTGTACTAAAGCCATTCCAGCTTGACTAGAGAAAAACAGTGTTAAAAACATTTGTATGTGTGTCTCTGTGTATATGTTTGTATATGTGTGTGTGTGTGTATGTGTGTGTGTGTGTGTGTGTGTGTGTGTGTATAAAATTTTGTTTTTCAGATTTGCAGTGTAACTCTCAGCTATCCAGATTTTCACCGAATGCCCTTATTTTTGCCTCATATTTTTAGTCTGTTCCTCATAAAATATGTGTTTTTCTGGTAAATCACTGAGGACTGAAGTCACCAAATAATGATATGAATTTGAGTTTCAGACTTTATATCCTTCAGAAAATGCAGCTAACACAAAACGTCCTGTTATTCTAGCAACTAGTTATGTTTACAAATGCAATATTTAAAATCTATCCCTATTTTTGGACTTTGTGCCCCATTATATTAGGCTTTTCCAGATGTCTTGTTCTTAGAGGTTGACAGGTATGATTTCCAGTCAATTTTCCACACTTAAAATTAATAGAATGTTGCCTGGTCTGGTACATGAAATTGCTAAAGTCTAATTTTTCTATGATAGTCTACTTTTCTAATACTAAGGTCACATCTTTGAATGTTGAGCTGTGGTTTTGATAACGTTTCTATTACTTTACTACATAAAAGTGTTAGCAGCACAGCAGTTATGTCATGCCAGTATTTGACTATGCAGGAATGTGACCCTTCCACATCTGTTATTAAACTCTTAAATATTTATCTTCCCACATTCTGACAAAAAAAACATGGCTATGTCAATGTGATTAACAGATGACACTTTAAGCTTCATATTTAGTTAGTTTCTTTAGTTAGCTGTCTATGACTTATGAAGACATTGGTCCTTTTACACGTATAAGCTAGGAAGCAACAGATATTCAAATCACACCAGTCATAACATATAGGTTCATAGGTAGATACTGGGCTATCTGCCCTAGGGCATCCATAAGCCTAGCCAGAGTGTATTTGTCTTCCGCCTCCTTACTAGACCAGCCCACTGTGCCTCTTTAAAGTAGGTCACAGAAGGTACCCTTTTAAGTTTAGTTTACTGTGCCTCTGTCCAGCAGGGACACAGGAGAGATCCCAGGGGTGAATTTGCGATTTCCCATCCACGCGTCCAAATTTCGCTTGAAGAGGGTCAGCGAGGGGTTATGTCTAACATGAATTGGGATTCTATTCCAGAGTGAGGGGAGCCTCTGGGAAATGAATCTGTCCCTCCAGCATGTTCTATTTATATTTGTGCTGAGGTTTAGGTCCCTGGAGCGTGTAGCTCTAAGGGACTTGGATTTTTTGAGGTGGAGCATGTCCATTAATTCTGGGTTTGACATGGCTTTGTACGTCAGGCATAGATCACCTCTGAGTAGGCGGTAAGCAACTGAGTAGAGCTGGAGTTTCTTTAGTCAAGCTGCATAGGACATCTGTTTGTAGCCCATGATCCTCTTGGTGAGGTACTTTTGGGGTCTCTCCAGTTGCTGCAGGTGTCGGGTAAGGTACATCCCAAACGGGGATTGTATTCAATTATGGGCCTGATGAGTGATGAGTAGAGGGCACAATGACCTCTCTTGATCTAGATGCGAACCCTTTCGTGATAAGGTGGGCTATATAGAAGGTCTTTCTAACCACTTTGGCAATGTGATTATCAAAGGAGAGATTACTATCTACATTGGTCCCCAAATCTCTAATTACTTCTTCCGTGCTTAATGGATTACCACCTATGTGGTAATTTGTGGGCACCTTGTTTTTCCCAAAGGGGATGACTATGCACTTTTTAGCATTTAGCTTGAGGCCGTGGCTCTGGCACCAAACATCCGTCTCTGTGAGACCCTTTTGGAGGATGCTTGTGTCAGCTGGAGATTCGATTATGGCCCCCAGTTTGCAGTCATCTGTGAACTTTGTCAGCCATAATCCCCCCGTGTTAGCCTGAACCTCAGAGAAGTATATACCAAACAAGAGAGGTCCCAGAACTGAGCCCTGTGGGACGCCACTTGTAACTGGTTTGGATTTGGACATGGCATCTGCGATTCTGACCATGTGGGTTCTATCTCTGAGCCAGTTTGCAACCCATCTTGTGATATAGGGGTTGATATTTAAGCTGGTAAGCTTATTTATGATGCCTGAGTGGAGTATTGTGTCGACGGCTTTTGCGAGGTCCAGGTAGGCTGTGTGGACTACCTTGCCCTCATCTATGGCTTTGGTAACTGTTTCAAAGAAATCAACTAGGTTTAAGAGGCAAGATCTGCCCTTAACAAAGCCGAATTGAGAAGGGTCCAGTGTCTGGAGGCTCCCAATGCCTTTGTTTATGAGTTCCATGATAATACGCTCCATAGCTTTACAGACCAGACAAGTCAGGCTTATGGGGCAATAGTTTCCGGGGTCTGTTGTGGCACCACCTTTGTGGAGTGGGACAACTGTAGCTGTACGCCATTCTTTGGGTACATATCCTGTAGTAAGGCTAAGTTTGAACAGTGACTTAATGTGAGGGTTCAGTTCTTCTTGGAGCTCGTGTAAGACACAGCCTGGGACACTGTCCGGTCCCATAGATGCTGTGTTTTTTGCTTTGGAGAGGGCAGCTTTCACCTGTGCATCTGTGATGTCAGGGAGGTTACATTCAGTTGGGATAGCCTTTTGCTCCTTTGGGGGGGTTTGCGCTGAATTTGTCTGCCAGGATGTTGGCTATGTCTGTAGGTTCGGTATATTTTGTACTGTTATGCAACAATTCAGAGCATATCTGGGATTTCCGCCCATGTTCCTGACATAACTAAAGAAGGCCTTGTGATTATCTTTAGTGTCTAGGGCAATTTTTCTTTCGAAACTGGCCTTTGATGATTTTATGAGGGATCGAAGTTACTTGCTAATACTGATCAGAGATGCCTTCCCTTTTTGGGATTTTGCTCTGTCATGTAGTAGCTTCCTCCTTCTGTTGTATAGCTTATTTATGGCCAGGGTCCACCAGACCGGTCTCCTGTTTTTGGAGGAGTGAGTCTTGGTTTTGTTTGGGATAGCACAATCCATGCATTCCTGCAGGTGCTCATAGAATGCATTTGTAAAGGATTCTGCGGATTGGGCTGTATTATCCTCTGGCCCAGGGGCTTTGAAGGATTCCACCTCAGTCTTGAGAAGTGCAAAGTTGGCTTTTGAGAAATTCTTTACAGTGATTTCCTTGGCTGGGGGTGGGGACGGGATATGGATGTCCAGGGAAATTTGTTTATGGTCTGATCTTACCAATGAGGGGTTTACCTCTGGTGTGGAACATAGAGTCCCCATGTTGGTGATGACCAGGTCCAATATGTTGTTCCCTCTTGTGGGAGTGGTGACCAGTTGTTCCATTGCGTTAGAGTTTATAAATTCAATATAAATTTATAAATATAGAGTTACAATTCTGCTAAGCTGTACACAGATAAGTGATACATCCAAACTAGTTTATTGCACAGTGTTAGTATACAGCAAAACGTGGAAAACATCACAGTCTTCTTCTTTATCTTTTCACAGTTAGGGGTCAACAGAGCGGATCATCTGTCTACTCATGACTTACGGTGTCGAGTTGCCAGCCTGGCACCCAACCTTCCACAGAAGGCGCACACACACTCACACCTAGGGCCAATTTAGAGTGTCCAATCCACCTACGGCATGTCTTTGGGATGAAACCAGAGCACCCGGAGGAAACTCACATGACCACAGGGATGGCATGCAGACTCTGCACAGAAGGCACCCCAGCCAAGAATTGAACCAGAGAACCTCTTGCTGTGAGGTGGCAATGCTAACCGCTGCACCACCATGGCCACCCATGGAAAACATCACAGTAATCAAGTGATAATATACATGACAACAACAAAAGACATAGCTGCTATACACTATAGGAAGTTTTCCCATATTGGAACATTTTCATTTTTTTCAGTCTTGGACTGGATTACTCATTAGCTTTTGGGCTCATCAATGAGTCCTGGCACAGATTAATATATTATAAGCTGCTATAGTTGTCAGTTTATATTGTCTTTAATGGAAAAGAAGGTAACATTATTGTTTTATTAAATGTTCAAAGCTGGAATGAATTACAATTAGATAGTCATATTTTGAATACCTAGACTTTGAGATGTTTAAGCATTGAGTGCAGAATGGGATGATGACAGTCCCAATCTATAGTTGCACAGCTGGATTCAGAAGCTGAATGCAACAGACTGGCAAAGACTGTTACCAAGCTGTAAATTGTTGTAATGGGACTGTAAGCAGAAATTCACAAATGCGACTCGGAATGGCATCCTCATTATAATTTATTAGGGAGCAGCAAAACCAGTTAATAAAAAGTTCCTGTCCTTGGGTGGCAGCTCAGCTAGAAGTTGACTGCACAAAAATGGACAGACCTATGTGGTTAGGGAGGGCCAAAATGCTTGCAACAAATTCTACAGGCCCACTTGCAAAAGGGCACCAGCACAGTTTTATTTGCCATTAGAGCTGTTCCATTTTCAGACCCATTTGCCACTGTATTCTCCAGTGACTACCTCACCACCAGTAGTTAGCAAGCTGCCAGACCCAAATTCCTGCCATCACTGAATATTCATCAGTTATTGTTGCCCTTTTTTCTGAATACATGATTTAATAGTGATGCTCAGTAGCCAAAGTATTCAGCATAAGTTGCCTGGTCAGCAGTGTCAATGCCTTCTCTTTCTCAAGGCATTTCCCCAGTGCTGACTTTTCACACCTTTATTATGCTAGTTGCCAACCCATTTCCACTAGCATCATCTACTACCTTTGGTTTGCTGACGTCCATTCCTTTGGCACTGACAGACCATTATGCTTTACACCAGTTTATGTTAGATGCCAGTCTGTCAAGTTTGACGTCCAGGCAGCAACTGTCAATGTGTTCAAGCCTGACAATAATGTAGCAAACACTTTCAACTAAGATGCTTACTCAGGTCCCAAATTCCTTATAGGTAGACCATAAAGAGTCGAGCCAATTCCTACACAACTATCAAGAGAAAGATGTCTGCAGCATCCTCAGTCAGACAAGCCACTAAAAGCCATCTTCTTCATCATAATAAAGACATCTAAAAATATCCATATAAAGCTCTGTATAAAACAAAAAGTACAGTTTTGTACCTACCATAAATGTAGATGTTCGAAGATCCACATTGCTGCAGTCCTAACACTTGGGTAGTCCGCTGTCCCAGTCGGCCCGAATACCAAAGTATATGGCTGACGTCGGTCAAGGCGCATTAGTCTGACGTCAGGACGTCAGGGTACAAATGCGCATGACCGACGTCATATCCTCAGTCTTTTCTTGCCCCAGATGTCAGAAGACCCTAAAAAGATAAGGCCAAAACCAAAAAACACCAAACACTCCTGCACCAAATATATATATACAATATATACAAATTTACAAGAGTATAACCCCACCCACACAACCACCCCTAAACACAGAGGGAAGGAGGGAGGTAAATTGGACTGCAGCAATGTGGATCTTGAACATCTACATTTATGGTAGGTACAAAACTGTACTATGTTCTTCATACCACATTGCTGCAGTCCTAACACTTGGGTAGAATCCCAAAGCAGAGGTAAGGGAGGCTGGCAAATCATAAAGAAGCAGGAGCTGTCAACATGCCCTGCAAAATAGCCGTGGCAAAAGCAGCCCTAGATTTAGAGTAGAGAGGAAGGTGGTAATGCTTAGAGAAAGTATGCACTGAACTCCAAGTAGCTGCCTCCAAAATATCCTTAGTTGCCACCCCCCTTAGAAATGCTATTGAAGTGGCAGTAGCCCTAGTGGAATGAGGCCTAATCCCAGCTGGAATCTCCTTGCCATGATGGGAATAACAAAATGCAATGCAAAACCCAATCCACTTAGAAATAGTTTGTTTTGACACAGGCTTGCCCTGAGAACTCAAAGCAAAAGAAACAAACAACTGCTGAGACTGCCTAAAATCCTTAGTCCTGCTTAAATAATAACGCAACTGCCTGTGTACATCTAAAGTGTGCAAAATCTTTTCCCCTTATTTTGGGGATCTGCATAAAAAGTAGGCAAATGAATAGTTTGGTTCAAAGCCACACTAGAAACCACCTTAGGCATAAAGGAAGGATTAGTACGTAATGATACCCTATCCTTATGGAAAATCAAAAAAGGCTCAACCGCCATAAGGGCATGCAATTCAGAAACCCTTCTTGCAGAAGTAATGGCCAACAAAAAAGCAGTCTTCCATGACAAATATTTCAACTCAGCAGTAGCCGCAGGCTCAAAAGGTTGTAGAGTAAGTTTCTCCAACACAAAATTGAGATCCCAAGCAGGAGTAGGAGCTCTACGTGGGGGTCTTAGATTCTTTGCCCCTCTAAGAAATTGCTTGAACAGAGGATGAGAAAACAATGGTGGGTCACAATCATAGTGAGCTGAAATTGCTGCAGCATGAATCTTAATGGAAGAGAAAGACAAACCTTTGTCCAATAACTCAGTCAGATATTGAAGAGCCACACTCAAATTAGGCTCAGAAACCTCCAAATTCTTTGCTGCACTCCAAAATAAAAATCTCTTCCATTTTTCTGCGTACACTTTCCTTGTACTAGGTCTTCTGGCTTCCATAATCACATTCAAAACTTGTTGAGGAAGTTGAGACCTGCTGTGTTTCAAAACAGAATATGCCAGGCTGTTAGATGAAGAGAGTGAAGCTTGACATTGAGTAGATGACCGTCCCTCTGAGACAATAGGTGTGGAATCAAAGGTAAAGGCCATGGAGGCTTCCTTACCAGACTCCTCAGTAATGGGTACCAGTGTTGCGAGGCCAATCTGGAGCTATTAAAATCATCCTTGGCTTGTCTTGTCTGACCTTTAGGAGTACCTTTGGGAGAAGAGGCAGAGGTGGAAAGGCATACACATGAAGATTTGTCCAACTGAAAGAAAGAGCATCCACTTTCCAAGCTGTGTGATGAAACCTTTTGTGCAAAACTTTGGCAGCTGGTGGTTTAGTGGAGAAGCAAACAGATCTATGTCTGGAGTTCCCCATGACACTGTCAATTTCAAAATACATGAAGATCCAGTTTCCACTCGTGGGGATCCATGATTTGTCTGCTTAACACATCTGCTAAGGAGTTCTGTGCTCCCGGCAGAAACCTTGCCTGAAGAGTTAGTTGCAAGCTGAGCGCAGTCTCCCATAAAATCATTGCTTGCCTGCATAGAGGGTAAGAATGTGTTCCCCTTGTTTGTTGATGTACCACATGACAGTTGTGTTGTCTGTTAGAATCAACACCTGCCCTGGAAGAAGTAACTCCTTGAAAGCCATTAATGCAAACTGGACTGCTAACATCTCCTTCATGTTGATATGTAGATGCTGTAGTCTGGCAGGCCACTTGTCTTGTATCCACTTTCCATTCAGATGAGCTCCCCAGCTATGTCTGAGGCATCTGTCGTTAGAATCTGACTCGCCTCTGGCCGGGTCACAGAGAGTCCCTTGTTTAGGTGACATTCCTGAGCCCACCACAAAAATTCCTTTTGAATGCAAGGTATTATTTGAATGACAGTGTCCAAATCTTGGCAGTGCTGTGTCCATACATTTTTGAGATACCATTGCAGCTTCCTCATATGCAGTTTGGCATTGGGAAGCACCAGAATACAAGATGCCATGAACCCTAAGGCTTGAAGGACTGCCCTTGCAGTCAGCCCGGACTGAAGAGATAGTTGATGGAAGTAAAGGGAAAGATTCTTTTGTTTGTCCGGGGTTAAAAAGGCCATCTGGGTTGCTGTATTCAGTCTCACACCCAGAAAGCACATGTCTTGAGAGGGTACTAGACTGGACTTTATTTCGTTCACAGAATACCCCAGGCATCTTAGCACTGCTATCACATATTCCAAATGCTGTAAAAGGTCTTCCTTTTCTTGAGCCAGAATCAGGCAGTCGTCCAAGTAAGGATAGATTTGTATTCCTTTTAGCCTGAAGTAAGCTATCACTGGAGCCAGAACCTTTGTGAATACTCTGGGACCAGTAGATAAGCCAAAGGGCAATGCAGAGAACTGATAATGGGAATTCCCAGCTCGAAAACGCAGATACTTCCTGCAACTTAGTCTGATAGGTACATGAAGGTAAGCCTCCTTGAGATCTAAAGTTACCATCCAGTGATCCTTGCCCAGCAGAGGTAAAAGCTGTTGTAACGTCAACATTTTGAACTTGGGAATGTCCAGATAAGTGTTGAGGATAGATAAATCCAAAATTGGTCTCCACGTGTTCCCCTTCTTTGGTACTAGGAACAGGCGAGAATAAAATCCTAGGCCCCTTTCTGGCACAGGAACCGGCTGAATGGCCCCTATTTGGAGTAACAGCGAAATTTGCTTGTGAGCCTCTTTTCTTTGTAGAGGAGGAATGTCTGGCATGCCTTTGAAAGGAGGCAAGGTATGGAAATAAAACCTGTAACCGTGGTGAATGATATCCAATACCCATCTGTCTTGGGTAATTAAACTCCAATTTTCTTTGAAAAGTGCCAGCCTTCCTCCCAAAGGTGCTGCCAGGCGAGAAAGCACTGGCAGCTGAAAAGGCAGGTCATTGGGTCTGTTTACGAAAGGACTGACCCCTGCCCTCACCAGAAGACTGAGCAGGTGAACTCCCTGTTCTAGGCCTAAAAGAACCTTGAGCTCTGCCCCTACCACGTCTAGACCTACCCCTAGACTGGGAATCATAAGCAGGATATGCCCATCCCTTAGTAGGCCAATTTCTACTAAACTTCGGAGGCTGAACCTGCAAAAAATCTTTAACAGTCTGCATAGACTTAGCCTTGTCCTCCATTTTCTTTAAAACAGCTTCCACAGGCGAACCAAACAACACGTCAGACTGTAACGGAGCATCCAAAATCCTTGTCTTAACATGCTCAGCTAAATTCTGATCCCTTAGCCAGGCGTGCCTACGAAGAACAGAACCAGTGGCAGCCACCCTCGAAGAGGCCTGCACAGCATCAAAACCACATTGCAAGGAATGCTTACCCACCTGTTCAGACACATGAACTAAATCCTGCAACTCTTTACACTCAATACCTTCCGCCAGAGCATCCACCTTAGACTTCAATTGTGAAAGGAGATAATTTTGATATTTTAACATGTGGAACTGGCAATTCAAAGCCCTCATGGCTAAAGTGGAAGAAGTATACACCTTCTTTCCCCATCTATCCAAAGCCCTTGCCTCTTTATCAGGAGGAACAGGATTTTTAACAACAGAAGCCTTAACACCTTTAGGCCCCTGAGAAACAGTTTCTGGGTCTGCCCTAGGACTCTTAAAAGATACTTATGAGCTTCAGGCACCCTATAATACCTATCTGGTTTAACTGGGGCAGGAGGCAAAGAATCAGGGTTCAGGGAAGCCTCTGCAAAAACATCTTCCACCACATCCAGAACAGGAGGTATAGCTAAAGGCCTATGCTGGGGTAAAACAAAAATTCCTAAGCCTCTTCCTGGAATCAGAGAAATCTTGGCCTTCCCATTTAAAATGCTCCCTCATGGAATGAAGAGTCTCTGAAAAGAGAAATCCTCAGGAGGAGAAGCGAAGGAGTAGAAACATACACATCAGAATCAGAATAAGGAGGATACTCCTGCAAGTCTTCAGCGGAAGACTCAGAAGCCTCGGCACACTGCTCAAAACTCTCAAGCTCAGGTTCCACCCTAGGCCTCTTATCAGGAGGGGGCATAGAACCTCTAATCATAGTAATCAAATCTTCTGCCATTTTAAGCATATGTTTCTTAGGCAAAGATCCTGAAGAACTAGGAGAGACCCCCACTGAAGTTAAACCTGGCCTGCCTCTCAAAGAAGCCTTGGAAACAGAAGGGGAGGGCCTAACCACCTTAGGAAGAGAGGGGAGAACAGCCACCTGAGAAGCCCCTTCAGCCTGGCCTACCTCCTGAGAAGACACATCTTGTAACAGTAAAGTCTCTCCCTGAGACTCCAAAGAAACTTCTGGCAGAACCTTCGGCTCCACTGAGCCTTCTAAAGAACCGACGTCCGGGACTGGCGGTTCTTCCAACCTAGGCTTTGCTGCTTTGTCCTTGCGCTTTTTGGACGAAGCGGGCGTCGGAGCATCCAACGGCATTTTATAATTACAACGCTTCCCAAAAACTAACCTGGCAGTCTAACCTTCTCTTTATAGTGCGTTTGTTAAATCTAGCACAAGAGCGACATCCAACAACGTCATGCTCAGGCCCTAAACAAGGTATACACAAGGTATGGTAATCCCTATGAGGTATCTGTTTCCCACAAGAAATACAGTTATTCACTTTTTCTGACATCCGGTTAAATACTGAGGCAAGAAAAAAACAAAATATTCCCCAACGGGGTACTTAGCCAACTTTGATTCGGTCTGAAACTCCGACTTCAGAAAATTTCAGAACGCCAACCTGCACTCGCAAAACTGCTTCTGCATCGGACCACGCGGCAAAAAAGACTGAGGATATGACGTCGGTCATGCGCATTTGTACCCTGACGTCCTGACGTCAGACTAATGCGCCTTGACCGACGTCAGCCATATACTTTGGTATTCGGGCCGACTGGGACAGCGGACTACCCAAGTGTTAGGACTGCAGCAATGTGGTATGAAGAACATCATTTAGACTCATCTACTAAGTCCCCAGTCCCCAACCTAAGTAAAGAAGAGGTCTCTGCCTCCTCTGATTCCACATTTTGAAACTTTACTGCAGTGGTGGTGCTGCGGTAGCATTGTCGCTTCACAGTAAGACGTTGTCCTGTTCGATTCTCAGCTAGAGCGTCTTTTGTGTGGAGACATGCGTGGATGGGCGTACCTTCATTGAAGGTTGTGCATCAGGGCCAGCAACTCGGCATGTAAAAATCTACTGCCAATCATTAGTGGACCGGAGTTCCGCTGTGGCGACCCCTAACCGGGAAAAGCCGAAAGACACAACAACCCGGCTAAAGAAAGAAAAAGGATGTTGGACAACAGACTCTGTATTACTGCCACAGATAAGCATTCAGAGGCATGAAGTTTCTTCCAAGCTTGTGGCACAGAAGGATAAAGCCCTGACTGTCACCCATACAACCCATGTTTGATTAGTTGCATGCAGGCTTGCTTGAGGTGGTGTGAAATGGGGAAGGACTGAAGACAGTCTGCTGGCTCACCTTTCTTGCAGGGATGGTGTGGGTGGCATGCAGTTGTAGACAGGCCACTCAGTTAGAACTCATCGATGTGAGGACTTGGTGTGACTGCCTGGCTGGATAGTGGATAGTCAATAGATGTGCCTGGCCCTGGGATGAGGATATTCCTGTATTCTGCACTTCATTGCCTGCCCAGTTACTGATGTGACATCAACATGCAAGGGACAGGCAAAGCTTTAACTTAAACTGAAAAGTGACAGGTTGCTGGTGACTTTGACCCAGAGGTTTTACAGGGTTAAACTGAGAGTAACCATAAACAATGCCAGGGAATATGGTAATAAATTTCACAGACAGGGTAGCTTAGGTAAACTGCAATGGATAAGTAGTAGAGCGGCAAGCACATGCATCTGATTTGCAAGTTTTAACCTCAGATTTTGTGTTTGATCCTATAGTTTTATTCTGGTTTTTAGTAACTGTCTGTATATAATCTGAATGTCCTTCTGGTGTCTGCAGTGATTTTCTCTTGGTACTCCAATTCCCTCCCATTTTAAATATACTGGTTGAATGGCTACTTTAAACTGTTAGTACATCTGTTGAATTTACACTTGTCCTTGTGGGTCTGGTTGTAGCTAAAAAGCACTTTCAATCTCTGGTTTACTTACCCAGTTAATAAATTAATACATTTAATTTAATTAAAAGGTTCATAAGTATGGACTTTTGTTAAAAAATATATATCATTCTGCCTTGGGCTCACAGTCCCTTCTAAGAGGAAGGTATAACAGGAACATGTTCATCTTCTCTCTTTTCATACAAACTGACGTACAGTATTGTTTGATAATTATATAATTGTGTAACTACATCCAGGTGTTAAAACAATGCCATCTTCTAAATGGCTGCTTCCTGCAAGTGCAGGATTTAAAGTCCCACACCTAGGCTAAGTAAAATACGATACATAAATTCTATGACTCTCAAAACATACAATGCCATTAACACATTTTTTATGGGGGCCCAGCCCTCCACCCCAGGCACATCCACAGTCCTGATATTGTATATTAATTCTAAGATTGCTAAGCCTCAGAGTATGGGGAACACAGAACATATAGAAAGACTGTACATTTTCTATGGTTTATCTCATTGTTTCAAGGATAAACGTTGTGTTCTGACATTTTCAAAAGTTACTAATGCTAAACACAATTATTTTCCACCACATAAAACAGAAATCTCTGCTAAACTTAAAACATTTTAGCTAGCATTATCATGCTAAAAATAAAATCC
The DNA here is from genome assembly GCF_019279795.1 of Protopterus annectens. Lineage (NCBI taxonomy): Eukaryota > Metazoa > Chordata > Ceratodontiformes > Protopteridae > Protopterus > Protopterus annectens. The sequence goes on from NC_056733.1 coordinate 1,314,645,844, forward strand.
ATACATCTAGTTTATTTTAAAAAATGCTGCCTGACCCCCGGCCCTTCCCCACTAATTAATTCATGCTCTTTACACATAAATTTAAAACTTTCCTTCAGATACTCATCACATTTCACAGAATGGCTACTTACTGGTGTTATGCATATGCTTATATGACAAATATCCCAGACTTGTCCACATATCTTAAATCTTTAACATTTTACTGTTTACTCCAACTGAGAATATGTTGTAAGAGCACATTAGTGCATACAATATTTTATTAATTCTTTGGTTTTCACAGTTCTGCCATAAACAGTACTAAAAAATATACCTTCCGATCTGAATATTTGAGTCATTGGCTATTGTATGGCTTCCTTATAAAGGATGAAAACCCTCTGCCCACTCTTCAGCCAACATTTACTTAAGTAAGACATGACAAGACTGAATATGACTATACACTATTCACATTCTTGTGGGCAGCTACAGTTACTCGTCTTTTCCCTCTACTTTCTGTAATACAACTGTTGTCCCTTGCTGGTTGCAACAATTAAGTCTCATCACATATGTGCCCTTTTTTCCTTTCCAGTCCTTTCCAGAGTGTTGTGTTTGTTGTGTTGTCTCAAAAACACTGAAAAAGTGTGATTTAAAACTTCCCTAATGTCTTGGGTCACCACTTTGATACATTTTTGGCAGAGTGGCTGACAGGTGTAGTAAACTGTCTGTCAGTATGTTATAGAGGATTGTGATCGGGTCATCAAACATAACCTGCTTCTTATGTGTTTTCAACATGGACATCAAGAAATTAACCTTGACAGCAAAGCTTAAGAGGTGAATCTTTGCATCTGTGTTGAAAAGACATAATTGAAGGTTATGATCTCAGACCCGATCATAATTCTTTGCAGTACATGGAGCTTTACCTTCTCCAGGTACTACAAGATATAGAACAAAAAAGTGCCAAGTGTCTTGCCAGCTTTTAAAGCTCTAAAGCACTTAGAGAGCGCTGTCAGGAAGGCAGTGCAACAAAGACCCTTATGTTTACACTCACCTTGCCATGCCTCTCAAATGCCCAGATTTTCACAGGGCATCCAGATTTTTGCCTTATATGTTTGGTCTGCTGCTCATAAAACATTTTGTTTTGTCTAATTTCTAAGTTTATGAGAGGATGTGAGGGACACATTATTGGTACAGACAGCAGGTAGAAACAAGTTTGTTTTTTATTCTGCCACTTTCATTTGCTGGTCTGTACTGGTATATTTTACTTTGTAGCACTAGACCCTATTTTAACAACTTAGGCAGGGGGTGCTTAACATTTGTTAAGCTCGGGTCTCACTCCACTGCAGCTCTTAACTGATTTGTCTGTTTCTGAATATCGGAGATTAACCACCACACTCCATTCACTACATCTTTTTCTAATGTTATATTAACCAGTCCTTTTCCTGTTTATTTGTTTTGATACTTGCTTGGCTCAGCCCCACACAACATTAAAGTGTGTTTATATGTATATGTGTGTGTGTGTGTGTGTGTGTGTGTGTGTGTGTATATATATATATATATATATATATATATATATATATATATGTGTGTGTGTGTGTGTGTGTGTGTGTGTGTGCATGTGTGTGTGTGTGTGTGTGTGTGTGTGTGTGTGTGTGAGAGTGTCTTATCATCTCCACATCACACCATGGCAAGCCCTGTAACAATGCAACACTAAGACCATTGCTACATTTGGCAATAAAACATCATGTGAATTTGCTGAATAAATGTCTTAGATTAAACCAGGTAAAAGAATAATTTCTCTGGGCTGTGGAGCCTGACTGCTACTAGTACTCATTCAGCAAATGTGATGTAATGCCATATGCATTGTCAATCTTGAACAATACACTCTGAGTGCTCACTCTGTTATATAAATACATAATATCATGAATACTTCAGTACATAAAAGGAAATCAAAACATAACGACTACTATAAAGTATATTACTTAAATATCTGTCCAAAAAATAATGAACTTTTTAAAAGTACTTCTAAAAAAACTTAATCTGGAAATGTTTCAAAACTGCTAAGTGTTTTCCACGTTATACTACAACAGAGTGCATGCCAGTGTTTAATTTAAAAGTAATTATGGGACCTTTTGTGCTGTGACCTTTGCTGCATGCATCTGATAAGCAAAATATATTTCCAAATTAAGATGAATGCTGAACAATTACAGGATATCACATGCTTTACTTTAGAAACTGAGGATGCAACTTCCAAGCACTGAAGTTACACCTAGCACAGTAAGCTTCAGCTCTCTTCAAATTAGGGATACTGAATCTTTCCTTTTTCCATATCAGGTGATGAGAATGTTGTACTACCAAGAAAAAGAAAGGGACACTTTGTTTTTATAAAAAAGGCTCACAGTAGGCATCACTTGGTGTATATTTAGTGGTTAGAAATAAATTCTTGTGTTTATCACTTGAAATTTATAATTTGCATAAACCCCATTCTGTACACAATATGTACATAACGTATAGGACTTATGGGTGTCCCAAATCCAACAAGTTTTCTTTTCTAGGAACTTTAATTTGCTTTTAGAAGTCCTAGAAGAGCATTGTTATATTGGTAACTTGTAAAATTAATAATGGGTTTAGTATTTAGAATTTAGACTTTAAGTTTTCATATACTCCTGTTTTCCATTTAGTGCATGTGACCCTGTTTGACTTTCATTGTAGTTGCTAAAGTCATACATTTCACAGTACTGCTTCACACAGAGAGTGGAGCACAGGTAAACAAAGGGGTCGGCTGCACCCTTCAGATCATCAAAGGCTGTCATTTTCCAGTTCTGAGGAGCTAAATGTTCAGGGGGATTAGTAATTATGAAGGCTTTCATACACATTCCCCAAAAATGCCTGCAGTCTTCCACAAAATAAAAATAAAAAATGCATTCAGTCATGCTAAAATGTATAAGAAAAGTTTAATAATTTGTACTGATTTAGCAGGACTTCATCAGAACCAGACAAAATCAATTAACAACCCATTTCAAAAACACAATCAGCATTCCCATAGGATGTTTTACATTTTTTGAAGTGATTTTGTTTCCCTTACAGTTGACTATCAGCTGCCTCTAGTTTGATCCCACAAGTCTCCCCTGGACTTGCTGTTACTTTGGACTGGATAGGCAAGGGGATTGTGGCATCCTTGGTTTGTGTCATACTGTTAGACAGGGGGAGGCAAGAAGACTGTGGCATCCTTGGGTTGTGTCATACTGCTGGACAGGGTCAGGCAAGGAGATTGGGATATCTTTGGGTTGTGTCATACTGTCAGACAGGGGCAAGGCTGGCATCCTTGGGTTGTGTCATACTGTTGGACAGGGGCAGGCAAGGAGATTGTGGTATCTTTGGGTTATGTCATACTGCTAGGTAGGGGCAGACAAGAAGATTGTGGCATCCTTGGGTTGTGTCATACTGCTGGACAGGGCCAGGCAAGGAGACCGTGGCATCTTTGGGTTGTGTCATACTGCTAAACAGGGGCAGGAGAGAAGATTGTGGCATCCTTGGGTTGTGTCATACTGCAGGACAGGGACAGGTAAGGAGATTGTGGTATCTTTGGGTTGTGTCATACTGCTGGACAGGGGCAGGCAAGGAGACTGTGGTATCTTTGGGTACTGCCATACTTCTGCTGCTGATGAGAGTATTTTTATCTATTTACTCCCCTATTTTTGCATACAAACATTAATACTCTGAGGGAGGGGATTATAGTCTGTATCACTGTTGAAGTGTCCCTCACATCTACAATGGGCTGACGTTAGCAGAATGTTCTGTCCACCTTCAGGCAGCACTGTATGGTTGTTTTCTCAGTTTCTACTAAGGGAACCAGGCAGTCTAAATGTGACCCAAGAATGACCCCTCCCCGCAGGATGTGCCCACCCATTATTCCTGCCTGCACTCTCAAGCTCCAAATTCATTATTTAAACAAAGACCAACTGGGCCATAGTCAGGACTTTTCCCTCTATGCCACCAAGGCAGGCTGTCTCACATGGGACATTTATGTCTCACTTCTGAGACCAGTAGAATGCAGCCATAGCTCATTACCTGGTGACATTCTGACTGCTGCTGTGGGACAAGGTGCTGTAGCCAACACCAGGAAGGAAAACAGTTTTGGTCCATCTCCCATGTGACATGTAAGCTTCTTAGACTTATCTCTGTGCTTGGGCTGCAGGCAGTAGAGATGGGTACTTTTACTTGGCGTGTCACTGATTTTGACTAATTCATTCTACAAAACTTCAGAATGGTCACCTGGATTTAGTTTATTGACCTTTCTCATATTAACTCACCAGCTGTAACCAGTGTGCTGCAGCAGGAGGAAAAAAACTGCTTGGGGTTCTAGCTTGACCCTCACCAAATTTTGCAGTTCATCTGGGTAATCTGTATAATAAAGTACGCCTACTATGAGCCTACAACTGAATCTCACTTTTCTTAAACTATGTGACTAGGGCAATTTTAACGAAAGCGATTAAACTTATAGTATTGGAATACGGCTTAGTACTAATCATACGAGGCTTATTTTTCATTTATGACAGAGCACACTATAATGTTAAATAAAACATAAATTCAAAGTACAATCCACCAGGCTTGAGCACCACTGTAACCCTTCCTCCAGTAAAGACAGGCTCTTACCAAAGAGCAGATAGATTCTAATATGCCACATTCTTCAAACTCTTTAAATGAAGCAGTGCCCCTCCCTCTGCTCTGTACTAATTGTTAAAACTTTCAATTACCACAGTCCACAGTGCATTTTCTCAGATTCTCTTACTTTTAGCATCTCTTCTATGCTCACCTGAGCAGTTCACAAATGCCTTTCCTTTCTAGGGCCTGAATATCTGAAATGTGCCACTGGCCATCAGGCATACACCTATTTGCCAGAAGTTCATGTCCCACCTTACTGGCTATTCTGCAACAAACATGGTGTAGACATTTATGGATCATTAATTAAAACAAAGTCCTACTGTATGTTAGTCTGTCCTATTACAGAAGTTTGTCTAGCAGGCCTGTGTACAAGTTGGAGAAAACTAGGGCAGCATATAGGACTGTGAGTAACAGGTAGGCATGACTAGTTGATTTGCATGCTTGGTCAGTTAGGAATGCCTGGGCCCTGTATAGTGCCCCAAAGCTATGGTGAATTTTCCTAATGGAATTGTATAAATGAATACCAAATTTAAGATTACACCCAACAGCTTAATGTGAGGGATACTATGTCAAGGCTGATATTATGTGAAGAAATGATGTTAAAGGGGATTGCATTTTGGGAGCAGGTTTTTGTAAGGAGTAACATAAACTTCATTTTTTTTTAACATTTGGGTATAAGATTTAAGTTTTCTGTCCATTGTAGGATTCTTGCATAATGGTCTACAGCTGACCTAAGGATGTACAACACCTCTATCTATCTATCTATCTATCTATCTATCTATCTATCTATCTATCTATCTATCTATCTATATGTGTGGGTGTATGGAGAATGCGCAAAGGAATTACTGTCAACATCACTTCCAATGATAGTTTACCAGTAAGATCTCATAAATCTGAGGGAAATAGACACTTCCTTACTCCCCTGTTTTTCAATCTCTCTGGTGAAAGGATGGTGTTTGACCCTCTTTAACCATTTGTCTATAAACAAAGTGGCACTTGATTTAATGTCTCTCTTACACACACACACACACACACACACACACACACACACACACACACACACACACACACACGCACACACGCACACACGCACACACACACACACGCACACACACAGACACACACGGAAAATACTTTCTTCCATCTTTTTTACTCACTGAAAATGAAGGCTTATAGATATATATATATAAATATATAAATATAAATAGATATAGATAGCTATAGATAGATAGATATAGGGAAGTGTCCTTGTTTTGCAGATATTTATGTGTTGAACAACTTCTTACTCATACCATATTACCTTGCTTTGCATTCTGGGTGCTTTGCCCCTCTGCCTACCAAACATGAAGCCTCCCCATCGGACTCAGGCCCATTCATGCCCTAATGGTAGCGAATCCCCAGATCCACTAGAGGGAGAGCCACCCAGATGATCTTTCATTAATGCACATATTAGAGAGTTTATTTTCTTGCCACCTTCCTAGGAAAGTGAGCATTATTTGTGTATGTCCTTAACCCCTTCTCTAGTTAATGATACAGGCATCACCACAGGAACTCAAAATTTCTTGTCCCTGTGAATGCAAGGTCCCTTGCACTGCCACCCCTTTTCCAAGGGATTGTGGCTATACACTTCTATCTCCAGCCCTTCTTTCTCCCACAATAGGGGTCTCCATTGTCCCAAACTTGGTTCACCTGGGCCATAGTCAAGGCTTTATCTTTCAATGCCACCAGTGTCAGCATCTTGCTTTGTTTTAAAGTAATTTGTATTTGGTTATTAGAAAATGAAAAGGGAAAAAATTCTGTGTCTTCCTGTTCCATTTCACAGATCCCTAAAAGACAGTTATGACTAAAATATATAGATAATTAATTTGGGGTTTCAGTACTGAAAGTCATCTCCTAACTCATCAGCCATAACTCAGTGATCCAGTATTGAGGTGCAGCACTGCAGTGGTCAGTGTCTCTGCCCTATCTCCAATGCAAAACAGGCACTCTGGAGGCAACGTACATGCTAGTGAGTGATGTGTTCTCCTCCATTAATGCCTGCAGTAAGTGATTTATGCACCCATGTGATTCATCAAACTGCTAGGCTGCTTAAATCAACACCGCTAGCATTGGTAGTTAACACAGCCAAAAGTTCACAATCACCCATTACTTTCAGAATGGGAAATCCTATTAGAGGTAAGTGCTGGGGAGTTATTGCACAGGTAGTGCTGAGGTTTGTGTGCATCTGCATGTGTGTGGCTGTTTGTGCGAGTGCATGCAGAGGTATGAGTGGTTTCAGGTGTGTGTGTGTGTGTGTGTGTGTGTGTGTGTGTGTGTGTGTGTGTGTGTGTGTGCGTGTGTGTGTGTGTGTGTATATGTGTGATGGGGTGAATGGGTGAGTGTCTATGTAAGTGCAATCAGGTTAGGAGGGAGTGGGCTAATTGTACAGTTAGTTTCGTGTGTGTGTGTGTGTGTGTGTGTGTGTGTGTGTGTGTGTGTGTGTGTGTGTGTGTGTGCAGGGAGTAAAGCCTCTAAGTGAGGACGTGTATGAAGGATTCCATATCTCTCAACACCGCTCACCTAAGGAGCACTGGCTGTAACATGGGGGATAACAGAAAACAGGAACCCTTCGGAAATCTCAACTTAAATCTTACTTTACCTTATGTAAAAAGTTAATAGAACAACAGACTTTGCAGCATGAAGCTGCAAATGAGAGACAGCAGCTCTAAAACTGATATCTGAGATTACTGACTGACGGCATACATTTGTATCAGATACATAGAGATTATAAACTCCTACATCGTGGATGTTCTTTGACAGCAGAGGCAGCTAAAAAGTATGGGAATGTGTCCGCGTGTGTATGTGTTTGAATGTATCGATGTTAGTGAGTGGGCCACCTGTGCCAATGTGATGTAGGGGCCACCTATAGCAATTACCCCAGGGAAGCGATTGTTAGTATTTGCAGTAATCACAGAGAAATTCAGAGCCATGCAAATTAGCTGATAATGAGGTATTTACTCACTGCAGCTGATGTGTCTCTGAATCGCTGATTTCCGTAATCACATTAAGGGGCCCTTTTTTGCTGCAGCCTTGCTGTTCATGTCTATCCCGTGTCTGAATCCTGGCCATACTTAGCAGTTCAGTGCATGCAATAATTACTCTAGAAGCAGTTATTCAAAATTTAAAAAAAAATTCCTAGACACTAAACACAGAATAATCACTGTGGGTACAGCACTACACTAGATAGTTTTACATTTTACTCCTGTAATAAATCATCAAAAATTGTTTTCATTACACTGCTTGAATACTTCAGAAAGTACAGTTATGTACACTTACCATAAATGTAGATGTTTGAGTGTATTCACTTTTGCAGTCATCACATTTGGGTTATCTGCCTGCAGGCAGCCCTCAGTCGGCCTAAATACCAGAGACTTAGTATTTCTGCATAGGATGCTGTTGCTCCAGGACTGACGTCAGGTCGTCAGGGGTATAAAAACAGGCAGCTGATGCTATTACATCAGTTTTTCTTGCCCCAAATGTCAGGAGCCCCCCAAATAGGGAGCTAAGTTATGGTGGGGAAAACACCACCAGTAAAAAGTACATATCAATACCAATACCCCTGAAAGGGGTGAGTAATAGCCATAGAGAGGAGAGAGAGAGAGAGAGAGAGAGAAAACAGGGGACTAGAGGGAGGGAAACCAGGACTGCAACAGTGAATACACTTGAACATCTACATTTATGGTGCCTTGCAGGACTGCTGTTGCAAAACCTGCCCTGGATTTGGAAAAGATAGGCAGGTGGTAATGCTTGGTGAAGGTGTGTACTGAACTCCAGGTAGCAGCTTCCAGGATACCCCTGGTAGGGACTCCTCTGAGAGATGCTGTAGAGGTAGATATTGCCCTAGTGGAAATTGTTCTGACCCGGGTTGGTTTCCCATGGTGCTTGTAGCAGAAATGGATGCAGTGTGCTATCCATTTGGAAATTGTTTGTTTTGAAATGGCCTTGCCCTCTGCCCCTGTTGCAAAGCTGACTAGTAACTGGTCAGATTTTCTGAAGGGCTTAGCCCTGTCAAGGTAGAATCTGAGCTGTCTGTGCACATCCAAGGAGTGCAGGATCCTTTCCCCTATATTTTGAGGATTAGGGAAGAAAGTTGGCAAATGGATGGATTGGTTGAGAGCCAGACTGGACACCGCTTTAGGCATGAAGGAAGGATTAGTCCTGAGGGAAACCCTGTCAGCATGGAAAATAATGAAGGGTTCCACAGCCATAAATGCTTGTAGCTCAGACACGCTTCTAGATGAAGTGATGGCCAGAAGCAAGGCTGTTTTCCAAGAGAGGAATTTTAAGTCTGCTGATGGAGCAGGTTCAAAGGGGGGAAGCGTGAGCTTTTCCAGTACAAAGTTAAGGCCCCAAGCTGGGGTGGGTGCTCTCCTTGGTGGCCTTAAGTTGTTTGCCCCTCTCAGGAACTGGTTGATAAGAAGGTGCCAGAAGTGAGGTGGCTCAGTGTTGTAATGAGCCGAAATGGATGAGGCATGTATCTTAATGGAGGAGAAGGATAGGTCTTTGTGGAGTAGATCTGCTAAGTAATCCAGGATTAGAGGCAGGGAGGGCAGAGTTGTGTCCTCTCCTTTAGACAGAATCCAGGAGCAGAACCTTTTCCACTTATCAGCATAGGATTTTCTTGTACTGGGTCTTCTGGCTTCAAGAATGACATCCAGCACCTGCTTACGTAGGGTTGCTGGGGGAGAATTCAAGGAATAAGCCAGGCTGCAAGATTTAGGGTTTGCAGTTGCGAATACAAAATCTGTCCCTCCTGCTGAGACAGCAGGTTTGGGTTCTGGTGTAGGTGCTAGGGTGGCACCAGTGACAGGCTGCGCAGGAGTGGGTACCAGTGCTGGCATGGCCAGTGCAGGGCAATCAGAATTGTCCTCGGTCTGTCCTGTCTTATCTTGAGTAATACTCTTGGGAGAAGGGGCAGAGGGTGAAAGGCATAGATTGAGAGATTTACCCACTGAAAAGATTTTGCATCCATTTTCTAGGCCCTGCTGTGAGGATTCCTGATGCAGAATTTGCTGAGCTGGTGGTTGTAGGGGGAGGCAAAGAGATCCACCTCTGGGGTCCCCCATTTCTGAATCAGAAGGTTGAAGGTGCTGGGCTCCAACTGCCACTTGTGTGGGTCTAGGAGATTTCTGCTTAAGTCGTCTGCCAATGAGTTTTGTTTGCCTGGCAGGAATTGAGCTTGCAGATGGACTTGCATGTCCAAGGCATTTTGCCACAGGGCCATGGCTAACCTGCAGAGTGGGTAGGATTGGGCTCCCCACTGCTTGTTGCTGTACCACATAACTGTGGTGTTATCTGTTTTTATTAGCAGTTGTCCTGGAAAGAGTAGGGATCTGAAAGCTGTCAGGGCATTCTGCACAACTAGCATCTCTTTTTGGTCGATGTGCAAATGAATTTAACTTGGTCTCCAGTGGCCCTGAATGCATTTGCCGTCCATGTGTGCTCCCCAGGCATAGTCTTATGCATCTGTGGTTAGGGTCTGGGTGGCATGGGGTTGAGAAAAGGGCAGTCCCTTGTTGTGGTAGCATGCTTCTGCCCACCAAAGGAACTCTGTCCTTAGACAGGGTATGACAGGAATTACTGTTTCCAGGTCCTGAGAATGTTGGCACCAAAGACTTTTTAAGTACCACTGAAGTTTCCTCATATGCAGTCTTGCATATTTAATTAGCAGTATACATGAGGCCATGAACCCTAGGGCCTGCAGTATTTTTCTTGCGGATAGCTGGGTTCTGGTGGCCATTTGTTTGAAGTAGGTTGTCAGATAGACTTGTTTTTCTGAAGTGAGGAATGCCATGTGGGATGTTGTGTCCAAGCTTGCTCCTAGGAATACAATTTTTTGACTGGGTACCAGTTTTGATTTATTTTTGTTGATGGTGTACTCCAAGGAAGTGAGAAGGTATTTCACAAATGTCAAGTGTTGCAACAGCAATTCCTGACTGTCCGCCTGAATCAGGCAGTCGTCCAAGTATGGGAAAATTTGGATATTTCTCTGCCTGCAGTATGCAATGGCTGGAGCCAGGCATTTTGTGAAAACTCTGGGCGCAGTAGATAAGCCAAAGGGAAGTGCAGAGAACTGATAATGCATAGATCCTGCCCTGAAATGTAAATACTTCCTGCATGACTCCCTTATAGGGATGTACAGATAGGCTTTTTTTAAGTCTAGGGGTGACTAACCAGGCATCCTTGGCTAGCATAGGAAGAAGCTGTTTGAATTTTGGTACCACCAGGAAGGTGTTGCGAATTGAAAGATCTAGGATTGGGCACCAAGGGTCCTCTTTCCTGGGTACCAGGAAGAGTCTGGAGTAGAATCCTTGACCCCTCTGTTCTACTGGAACCGGCTGAATAGCTCTGATATTGAGCAGGGAAGTTACTTGGCTTGGAGCCTCTGCCCACTGGTTTGGAGGAAGGTCTGGAAACCTGCTTGGGAAAGGCAGTGAATGGAAATAAAATTTGTACCCCTGGGAGTAAAGAAGTCATTGTGAGTGTTTTCTGTAAGGAGGTGGCTTACCACTCCCTGCTTTAGAGGTGGGGGCACTCCATTGCTTAGATCTCTGCATACCATGAGACTGTAGTCTGGGTTGTCTGTTTCCCCTGGGTCTGGTTTGAGAAGGCCTGGAGGGGGCTGGAAAGGACCAGTGTTTGGCGGGCAATGCCTACAGAATCTAGGGGGTTGCACTTTGTAAGAATTCTTTAACAGTCTGCATAGACTTAGCTTTTTCTTCCATCTTTTTAAGAACCTCTTCTGTTTTGGTGCCAAACAAACTGTCCTTTTTCAAAGGACCATCTAGTAACTTTGATTTGACATGGTCTGGTAAGGTCTGCTCCTTGAGCCAAGCATGTCTTCTCAGTACAGATCCAGTGACTGCTGCCTGGCAAGATGCTTCTAGGGCATCAAAGCCACACTGCAAAGTATGCTTACTGACTTGGCTTGCAGAGTGCATAAGCTCCTGCAATTCTTTATTTTCTGCACAGTCTGTAAAGGTTGCCACTTTTTGTTTAATACGTTCCATAATATGCTGCTGGTACTTCGACATGTGAAACTGACAATTCAATGCCCTAATAGCAAGAGTTGCAGAGGTATATACCTTCTTACCCCATCTGTCCAAAGCTCTGGAATCCCTGTCCAAAGGGGTGGGATTCTTGGCTGTAGTAGCCTTCATATCTTTAGGCCCCTGGGAAATGATCTCTGGGTCAGCAGTAGGATTCTTGAAAAGAAATTTTGTGAGTGTCGGGTACTGTAGTACCTGTCTGGTCTCCTAGGGGTAGGAGGTAAAGTGTCAGGAGTAAGACTGGATTCCATAAAAACATCATCAACAACATCCAGAACAGGGGGTATTGCAAAAGGCCTGTGCTGAGGCAACTCTAGGAATTCTCTGAGTCTCTTTTTGGACTGAGGATAGTCTTGGCATTCCCAGTGGAAATGCTCTCTTAAGGTATGCAAGGTTTCACCAAAAGAAAAATCCTCTGGAGGGGAGGCAGAGGGAATGGATTCCTCTGCATCTGAATCCTCATAAGCAGATAATGGCATGTCTTCATAATCAGAAATCTCAGAGTCATCTGACTCCTGGTCTGTAGAAGCTGTAGGGGACTTGTCTCTTTTTCTCTTAGCAGGGGAAGGCTGACTTCTCCTTATCAGAGTAATAAGGTTTTCTGCCATTCTAAGTATTTGTTTTTGTGGCATGGGAGCATGTGTAAGTGTTTTGGTCATCAGTTTTCTAGGCATACTGCGTACTCTGGGCCTAAGAAACTCAGTAGTTTTGGTTAAAAAAGAAGTCATCGGCTTGAATCGAACATCGGTTGAGTGAAGAACTGCCTCAGAAGCTGGTGCCTGCACAGCGGCTCTGGACCCATCCAAGGTAGAGACATTTGCAGGTTCCATAGTCGAAGAAGAGTCTCATGGCATACCGGACTCCAAATGGGTCTCAGTAGAGGCCTGCAAATCCATTGAAGTGGGCATCAGGGGCTGCAAAAGCACCTCACTGAGTACTGATGGACTGGCGACTAGCTTAATGGAAGTGTCGTCGGCAGCTTTGGACCTATGCGGTCTGTCTCTGTCTTTATCCTTACTTTTTTTGGAATATTGGTAGTCGTATAGCTTACCGAAGCCATTTCAGAATACAGAGATCACGAGCGAAAGAATTTAGTGACAAAGAGAGCCCGACGATGAATGGTTTGGGCATTAAACAAGGCACAAAACCAACAGCGAAGTATGTCGTGGTCTGGGCCTAAACAGGTGACACAGTAAGAATAAAAGTCTCTGTGAGGTATTTGCTTTCCACAGGCAAGACAATTGCTAACTTTTTCTGACATTGGTTAGAGCAAGAAAAAAGGATCCCCATCTGGGTACTTAGCTTTAGAAGACTTCAGGATTATTCAATTCGTAAACGAAAATTCAGGTAGAGGCCGAGACACTTGCAAACTGCTTCTGATTCGGGATCCTTGGCAAAAAAGACTGATGTAATGGCGTCGGCTGCCTGTTTTTATACCCCTGACAACCTGACGTCAGTCCTGGAGCGACAGCACCCGACACAGAAATACCAAGTCTCTGGTATTCGGGCCGAATGAGGCCTACCTGCAGGCAGATAACCCAAGTGTGATGACTGCAACAGTGAAACACGAGGAACATCTGGGAACAATGAAGGAAAATAAATAGGCCTGACTCCCTCTCTAAGAGAACAATTCTGACAGGAAGAATAATAAATAAAGTAAGACCTCAAGCAGATAGAAAAATACTTTTCCAACTTTTCTGCATTAGCATTTAACAATACATTTAGTGAAACCATGTGTGCATTTATCTGAGTACATTATCAGGAAATGATAATATATTTACTACTGAGACCTCTAGGGTCACGAATATATGTATTCTCTTTTTTAATGTTTTTTAGCAGGTAGGTAAGGTACCACATTTCATTTTAATGAAAGTGAGAGAAATATTAAAAACAGTGCAATGAAAGGCAGAAGTGTGCAGAACAAACCCAGGCATTTCTAACAACTGCTTGGAGTTTTAGCTCCTACAGACTTGAAAGTGTGACAGCAAATATTACTGTCCTGTTGCAGTCTGGGAGGAGAGGTGGGGATACTACAGATGTAATACTTCGGGGGAGGGGAGGCTTCCCATTCATTATCAGCACTGAAAAAAGTTAGAAACAATCAGTAACCATATGGGCTGGCACTTTTGTCCAGGTTACTCCAGACATCTCAGCATTCACACTGCTGAGCATCTGTTACTAATTGCCTTAAGTCCTTTTCCCCATGACTTTGATGTGCTGTTGGGAGGGTGGCCTAATGGTTGAGGTGTTTGCCTTACAAACGCAAGTTTTGAGTCTCACAAGGGATAATTGTCTAGGCTTAAAATGGCTCACAAGGGCAGTTAGTCTAGTACTAGTCTATGTCTACCGTTGTACTGAGGAACAAGCTACAGAATAAAATGCATTGTGTAAATCACATGATTAACTTTACCACCAGAGTAAACTTGCTGAAAAAAAACATCTCTACATTATCATGTGCTGACAACAGTTACCAGCAGCTTGTCCAGAATACATAAACCCAATTAAATGTACTGATGATACAGAGGTATGAGACTTACAAAAGGCATTTATAAATAATGCTCTGTGAAAACATATGTAATGGGCAGAATAAAAGAAATATACTGATGAGACCCTGACAGATTCCTTCTTTGAATGTTTAAGCAACCAGCATAAAATGTACAAAGTATGTTTTTATTCATGTCAGCCATTCTAATATATCCTCAACTTTAAGTTCATCAATCAGCTTCTCTACGCTTTTGATACGATGAGTAATTATAGTTGTCTGAAGAACCACTGAACTCATTAGAATAATGGTTTGCAATTATGGTTAGAGAAGTTGCACTCAGTACATCTGGAAATGCTTAAACTTTGATGACCTTAACATCTATAACTGGCATGTTTACAGAATAGCTCAGGACTGTGAAACAGTGCCTGAACTAAACAGTAAATAATAATAATACTTTTTCAACTTGTAAGTGCTGTTGTAGAGATATTTTATATACTCTTCTATAAGTCCTTTAAATAAAATGTCTAAGACACCCGCAAATACAACATTTAGATTTGTTTATAATGAGAAAGTGGAATACAAAATGGACAGCCAAGGATTTCACAAAAGGATATATTATGCTGTATACACATACACTTGTCAGAATATGCTGTATCGCACTTCAGTGCTTACAGCTCATTCGGAACATGAATTCATCAGCGTTAAATACAGTAATGGAACGGTTTGCATGGTACAGCTTCTAAAACACTCAAGAGTTACTAAGGTTCTGGTACAGCAGCATATTTGGTCTTGCTTAAGGTGTCTGTTTTTTTTTACTTCAGTTTTAAACAAAATAGGTAATGTTTGATTTAAGGATGCATGGAGTAATGTAGCTGTCATGTTCAATTAAGTAATAATAATTGACAGAGAGAGTAGTACTTGACAAACATCAGACTACACAGAAGTTTTCTGAGGGCTGCTGCCACAGGTAGAGGACCTCACTGCCTATGGAAGGTCCACTACTGCCCATTACTGCCCAACCTATTACTGGTTTAGAAAATGAATTGTGAAGCTTTTTAAATAATAACTTTATATTTACTTATTTTCACATACTCTGATGATGGAGTTTTTCCATTTTAATTTTTAGTAGCTAATAGAATTAGTCATATGCAGACATCTGTGTATATGTGCAATGGAAAAAATAGTGTTAATGGTGTTTTTCTTTTGCATAAAAATTATAAGAAACTGAAACTGCATTTACATAGACATATGCACACATAGAAATGCTTAGAGTACAACCAACGCCGGACCAAGACTTTGGAACTCGGGCCGACTGCGGGTCGCCTGCCAGCAGGATAACCCAAGTGTAATGACTGCAACAGTGAAACACGATGAACATCTGCACATTTTTTTACAGTGGTAGTCCTATACATAACAGATAACAGAGGTGTAGCCAGGGTTGCCAGATTTCTAAAGGGGAAGGTAAGGACACAAAAAAGGCCATTCGTGCTAAGTAAAGACCACAAAAAAAAAAAAAAAAAAAAGGTCTTTCATGCGGAACTACAGGCAGTTCTGCATTAAACAGAAGTAGCAATTTTTGATTGGCTTGCATGCAGGTATACAAGCCAATCAAAACAAATCACACAGCAGACACTCTTCTGTCAATATGGAACAGCCTCTGTTTCGCATGCTCCACTTTGCGATATATGATTGGCCTATATGCCGGTATACGAGCCAATCAAAAATCACAAAGCAGAGGCTGTTTCACCAGGATTTTAACCGGCAGTGCGGGACTCGGGATTTGGCTGCTGATCTCGGGACAGTCCTGTTAAAATAGGGACGTCTGGTAACCCTGGGTGTAGCTAACATGCTCATCTCGCATTTTATGCAGTTCCTCTGACTGGTGCCCCCTCAACCCCAAGTTGAGAAGCGTACAAAAAAGAAAAGTTCTTTTCAAAGTTTAAAAAGATTCTTCTGTGCTAAAACCATAGAAAGCTGCTTGCTACACTTCATAACACGCAGATAACATTCTTCCTCACAAGACTGAATGTTGATTTCATTAATTGATTAAACCACAGTAATCTGTTGGACTTATAAAAGCTGGTTCTAGACTCGTGTCTTCAGCACCTAATGATTGTGCTCCTTAACAGCTTGTGCCTGAGGCAACCATCCCTCACAAAACTGACAGATAACACAAGTTTGTTTCAAACTTTCAAGTGTGTTAGATTGTGTCTGCAACCTAATATCTTGTGTTTACCTGCTGTGTAGGACTGCCACTCATTAGTCATCATTAACCCACATCTTTTTCCTTTTTTCTACGTAATAACAGGGTATTGCATCAGCTGTTGCTATCTCTCTTGAGTCAGTGTACTGTCCCATTTTCACTGTCAATGATGCCTGACTGTCACAAGTCTTTTTTCACACAGTCCATTCATCTCTTCGCTGGACATCCTTATTTTACCTTGCCTTCTTCCTGTGTCGCTCACACCTTTGTAATCAAATCATCTTCTGCTTTCTTGCAAATGTGCCTGAAACAGAGTAATCTGTTGTCTATGAAAAGTGTGACAGAACCGATGACAAAAACTCTAAAATGTTATCAAGTGTGCAGGGTTTAAATCTTTTCTACCTTCATTTACCTGCTGTGTAATCCAGAGCAAGTCATATAACCAGAAGGTGCTGTGATGCAGTACGGAATTTGAGCTAGGTTCATAGGTTCATAGGTTCATAGGTATATATTAGGCTAACAACCACCAGGGGGGTCTTTATTAGCCTAGCCATTAAATCCAACCCAACTGTGTCCTTATGTATCATGGGCATTTATTATGAGAGGGTATGTTAGAAAGTTTCAAGAGATTATGTGTGTGTGGGGATATGATAACTTGGGCATTACTGATACTTCTGTCTGTCAGAGATATGGTGGCCAGAACCAAGTTGAAGTTCCAATTTCCTATCCATTGGTCAAAGTTACACTTAAATAGGGTTAGGAATGGACTCCCATCCCACAGAGAGAGAGAGAGAGAGATGCTGACAGTTGACATGACACCCCAATCCCATGTAGAACATGGAAAAAACGAGGTTAGTGATGATGAGGAGGGTTAGGAATAGACCCTGCTTCACATGGATAGGACGCCTGTTCCAGAGCATGGTAACCCTCTGAGATACATACCTGTCTTACCAACATGTACTTTTTATGTCACAAGCAAAATTTAAATCCTTGGATCTAGTGGTTCTAATTATGTCCATTTTGCAAATGTGCAAAAGGCCCATCACAGTTGGATTTGAGGATGCCTCATATGCCAGCTATACCTGTCAGTAACCTGTAAGAGACTGAGTAAAGAGACAGGGCTTTAAGGCTATATGTATAAGATAATGTGTTTATACCATGGCTTCTCCTAGTAAGGAACCTTTGTGGGTGTTCCAACTGTTGCACGTGTTTGGTCAGGTACATGCCGAAGGGGGCATTATACTCAATGATGATGACCTGAATGCCATACCCTTACTTATAAGCTGGGTAACATAGAATGATTTTCTTACTACCTTGGCTACATGTTGGTCAAAGGTCAGATTACTGTCTACATATGTTCCCAGATCCTTAGCTACTGGGGCAACTTTTAGGGGTGTTTATCAATGCAGTAATTAGCCACAGTGGCAGTTTTCAAAAAGGCAGTATAATGCAAAAAGACTGAAAAGCACCCCCCCCCAAACGTATACATACCAACTTTGAAATTGCCATACCTCAGAGAAAAGAAAATATTCTGAGAAATGGCATCTTGGACATGATATATTTAAGTCTGTTCTTTCAGCCATTCAGTCTCCACATTTAGGACTTGCTCTAGTTCGTCTTAACATTTCAAATTGTTACTGGCTTAGACCTCCTTATTTAGACTTCCCTTCTCCTCTACCACCCCTCCCAGATATTTGAAACTTTAACCTGTTCCACTATTTTCCCTTCTCTCCTAATTTTCAGTTTCTTCTGATTCTCCAATTTGCTGCCATGAAAATTGTCTTACCTGTATACATCTTCATCCCATACGCCTTCACTTTTGCATTCCATTCTCTTATCCTTTGCTTAAGTTCCTACTCAGAGTCAGCTTAACATTATCTTCATATAAAGGCTTTGTTGATCTGTCCCCCTCCAACTTGTTTGCTAAGGTAGTCCATTACCAGCCTGAACAGCACCGGGCACAGAGCTGAACCTTAATGCACACCCACTCCCACTAGGAAACCCCTCTGTGATTATGATCCCTGTCTGTACTTATGTCATTCGGTCCTTGTACATAGTCTGGCCTACTTCTACCAATGTTTCTGGGATTTTGAACCATCTCAGGACTGCCCAAATCAGCTTTCCTGGAACACTGTCATATGCTTTCTCCAAGTGCAGAAATGCCCAGGTGGACTCTTTTTAATCTCTAGCTTCTTCTCAACTATCTGTCTCAATGCAAACATCAGGTCACTGTCCTATATCCTGATCTGAATGCAAGCTGCTTGTTCCCATCTTACTTTCTACTGCTCTTCATATTCATTTGACAGTTGCCCTCTCCAGCACTTTCATGCAGTGTGACAGGATACCCACAGTTCTGAATGCCCCCTTTGATCTTGGACTCTGGCACTAACATGCTTATTCTTCTGTCGTCTGGGATACACCTTTATCTTCATAGCACTATGAGTACCCTCAGGATGCATTTCTTCCCTCCCTTACCTAACAAACCCTGATCATGTCTGCCATAACTTCATCTCAAGCTGATGTCTTTCCTGCTTTCATTTTCCTTAGTGCTTTTCTTACTTTTTCTAGGACTGGTTCTTCTTCCTCTTTCATTGTGGGATTGCATGGGGCAGTACTGCTTCTATGGGGTTTTAATCATTTAGAAGCTGCTGGAAGTACTCCTTCTATTTGTCTTCGATGTCTTGTTGACTGGTGTGCAAATTGTTGCTGGCATCCCTTATAAATGGTGTGTGATGACTATCTTCTTTATTTTTCTGCTAGAATTTATTTTTTCCATTAACTGGATCACCTTACAGAATCTTGTAGAGTTTCTCTGTCGCCTTGTTTTTTTTTTTTTGTCAGTACAACTGCTCTGTTAGCCAAACAGTATTCCTTTTTCCCTTAGTCCGCATGTTTTATCTCTTACTTTTTCTGCACTCCTTCTTTCTTTAGACAATTTCTTTGATTTCTCCATTCCACCACCTGCTTACCTTATGTACCTTATTTCCACACTTGGTTTGGTCACATAGTTCTTTTATAACCTGCACACACACTGTTCTTTAACAGTACCATTCTTCTTTGACTCCAGCTATTTCTTCTTCTTCCTGAGGAACTCTTGTGATTTGATTCCAATCAACTTCCAGGTCTTCATCCTCATCTCTGTTAACATTACAACCTTCTCTGAGCACTCCATGGCAGCTGATTTTGGCCACCAGTGTGTAGGACTATCACTGTTAGAATGAAAACAACTTGTGAGCTTGCAGTGTACAACTGCAAGTAAGAATGAGAGTAGAATGTGTTGTATGCAGCGTTTTCTGTTATCAGTCGTAGGAATACAAATACTCTGTGAATCTGCACTGACTATTATTACAATGGCATAATATTTCTGAAAAAAAAAACTTTTAACAACTATTGGAGATTTCTCCCCTGTCCTCCACAGAAAATGGCCTGCATCTTACCTAGAAAGCTCAGTAATCAAAACATATATAAGCAAGCAAACACATAAAGGCTTCCATTATGATAATAAAAATAATAATTATTTTTTGTTACAATGCCTCTTTTCAGAAGGTGACCAAACAGCAGTGGCTGGTTTAGTGACACACTAAATGACATTGTGGGAATCAAACCAGACAAAACTGTTAGCTTTAATCCTTTGCAATGTTCTGCCAAACATTTCAACAGCCATGGTACAGATTCCCTGCAGAATAATTCTTGGAGGTGGTGCTAAAATAAATTAATCCAGGCACATGTAGCCCTAATATTTACTAAAAAACAGTTACAGCTGCCTGTTGCCATAGCTACAGAAAATGTTCACATGATGTGGGTGTATATTTTTCTTCTAATCTCTAGGAAGTAGCTGCTGCAGATAAAATTTTAGGCCTCTTGCTGTTATCTTGTCTAACAGCACAGGAAAGGTTAAAGATTTCCTGTCTACATGATATAGTGGCCTGTTTATAGCCAAGAAGACATATTTCCCAGCAGGTAAATTCATGTTCAGTTAATATTCTCAAAGCCAAGAGGGTGCTTTCTCTGAAGATTTTTTTTAGCTAGTCCCTCTGCCTTTACACAACATCTGGAATTCTTGCCCTGGTATTTGGCTTCTTTTACAGTATTTCTGGGCATGTCCACCTTTGTGTAGGACATTAGCACAAACAGATGTGTAAAGTTTCTTACAAAGAACTCATCCTGTATGATCCTTTCTGTAGGATAACACTCAGAGAATGTTTTCTGTCATATGGATGACTTGTGTTTACTTCAAATATCAATCAGTATTCTTGCTGCCTGCAGAACAAAAACTGATATTAATCTCTGAAGACATTTGACTTGTACAATTTCCCTGGTCCTTCCATATTGTTGTGTTTTGGACTAATATAAGTATATAGGCATTGTGGATAGTTTTTGGTTTGAATGTAGATTTTTAGACAACATTTTGCCTAACTTATTTAAAGTGCAAGAAATGAGAGTAATAAACTAACAGTGAAACAGTGGATATTCCTTAGTGGCTTGTGTACTCCCATCCAGTGTAAGAAAACACTGATGAACACATCCTCCCTTACAATTTCTCCTACAGGGAGGAGAGTCATTATTACTATTTAACTTATTTTATATGTGTGATATCATTGGCATTCTTGCAGTGTCATTTTCTAGGCTGTAGTGCATTTATTTGGATCCCATTTTATCAAGACTCAATAAATCCAACCTTATACAATGTATGAGCTCAAAACTACACAAATATCTTGTGTGGGTAATGAATCTTCCACACTTCCATGCAGAGGAATTTACTCTCTGCATCTCCTTACTTAATATAACCAGCTCTGAGGTCACACGGCCTCAGATTAAGTCATAAACTCTGCAGTTTCGTGGCTACTCACTGGATTATGCTTGAGTTACCTAGTTACCAGGAAACAGGACTAAATGACTCCAACAAACACTCAGTTTTCTAATATGCAGCTATGGTGTATACTTCTTATTTCTTTGCTTTCATCCTTATTGTTTCCTTTAACTTCACAACATAAAGTCATACATTTTAACTGCAGCAGGGAAAAATAGTAACTTTTCATAATGTTTGTGTCAAAGGTAAGACTTGAACAGGTTCATAGGTTTAGAGGAAGTTACTAAGCTAATGGCCCTAGGGCCTTATCAAGCCTAGCCTTGTAACACCCTTGTTCCCTAACATGGTTAGAAGGTCATTGTTAGCACAGCAAATCAGTGATTAGCACCGAATGACCCTGCCCAAGAGGGACACAGGTGCCACCCCCAGGGTGAATTTACAGTCTCCCATCCAACTGCCAAGGATGCGCTTAAATAGGGTCATTGAGGAGCTCTACTTCATTTGAAGTGGGAGTTTATTTCAGAGGAGCGGCAATCTCTGGGGGAAATATCTGTCTCTCCAACATGTTCTGTTTATGTCACAGGTTAGGTTGAGATCCTTGGAGCGAGTGACTCATCCCATTTGATTTGTGGACATGCAGCATTTCCATTAGGACAAAGTCAGAGATCACTCTGTAGGTCAGGCACAGGTCACCTCTCAGCAGCCTGTAGGATACAGATACAGATACAGAGACAGGGCCTTCAGTCTTTTTGTGTAGGTCATGGTTTGGAGGCCCTCAATTTTTCTGGTTAAAAACCTCTGTGGTCTCTCCAGTTGTTGCAGGTGCCTAGTGAGGTACATGCAAAAGGAAGCATTGTACTCAACTAGTGGTCTGATGAGGGTTGAGTACAGCGAAGTTATAACATCAATAGTCTTGAAAGCAATGCCATTATTTTTGAGATGCTCAATGTAGAAGGCTTTTCTTACCACTGTGGAGACATGGTGATCAAAGTATAATTCCTGTCAACCTGTGTTCTCAAGTCTCTCACCACTGTGTTTGAGCTCAGGAGGCTGCTATCTATAATGTAATTTTCAGGGGCCACCTCTTAGCCAAAGGGAATAGTGCCACACTTTTTTGCATTTAGTTTTAGTCTGTGACTCTGACACCAGTCATTAGTCTGCTTTAGCCCCTTTGGTAATATGTCAACATCACAGGGGGACTCAATGATTGAAATAGTTCGCAGTCATCTGAGAACTTGGCAAGGCCATCTACTTTTGCCTGGATGTCCGAGAAGTAGATTCCAAATAGTACAGGACCCAGCACAGATCTCTATGGTCTACCACTGGTAACTGTGTCTACTGGTAGAGGTGGAATCCCCAGCTTTGACAGTATGCATTCTGTTGGAGAGCCAGTTTGCTACACATCTAGTGATATATGGGTTAATCCCCAGCCGGGAGAGTTTCAAAATGATACCTGAGAGGGGGACTTTGTCGAAGTCCTTGACTAAGTCAAGATAGGTGGTATGTAGTGCTTTGTCCTAATCCAAGGCTTTTGTGACATTCTCAAAGAAATCCACCAGGTTTAATAAGCAAGACCTACCCTTAATGAAGGCAAACCTGGCTGGGTCAAGAATTTGGAGGTCACTTATGTCCTTGTTGATAAGGTCCCTGATGATTCTTTCCATGGCCTTGCAAATAAGGATGGTTAGGCTTATGGCTCTATAGTTCCCAGGGTAAACTAATGGACTCCCCTTTGTTTAACAGGATTGCTGTTGCTGGTCTCCACCCTGCTGAAACAAAGCCAGAGCTCAGGATATGGTTGAAGAGAATGCCAAGCAGTTCTGTTAGGTCTTGTTTCAGATTGTTTAGTAAGCAGCCTGGGATGTTATCTGGTCCCATGAAATCTGTGTTTTGGCTTTGGAGAGTGCAAATATGACCTGCTCTTTGGAGGTGCTAGGTAGCAGACTGGTGACAGGGATGATTTGGGGTGTGAGTGGTGGGGACAGGGGGGTGAAATTTGTGCCACTATCCACATTCGGTTTGGCACATAGATGGGCATTCCCTTTAAGATTTTGGACTTAGCTAAAGAAAGCCTTATGACTGTCTTTAGCTAGAGATGCTAATTTAGCCTTGTAATTGGCTTTAGAGGACTTTACAAGATATTTGATTTGCTTGTTCAGGCTGTGGATGGCATTCTTCCTCTGGTGAGTAAGTTCCCTCTTGTTCTTAGATAACAGTTTCTTCCTTTTGTTATATAACCTATTTATACTTGCAGTCCACCAGGGTGGCCTGTTTCTCTGGGAGGGCCTGGTTTTGATCATGACAGGTACAGCTGAGACCATATAGTTGTTTAAATGTCTACACAGGGCATTTGTGTACTGCTCTACATAGGGTTCATTGTTCGCTGTGTTAGCAGGGGGGTTTGAAGCTTTTTATACCCTCACTTTTTAGACAAAAGTTTGCTTTGGAGAAAATTTTCAGTGTATTTGTCCTGTGGGGGCATCCAGTCTGATCTTTACTTCAAACAAAACAGATTTATGATCTGACCTTTCCAGGGAGGGCAACACACAGGGAGTAGTGCAGTGACCCCCCCCCACCCATGTTGGTGAGTACCAAGTCCTGAACATTCAAGCTCCTTAAGGGGGTGCAGACTAGCTGTTCCAGAGCATTTGAATTAACAAAGTCCAGGAACCTCAGGGTGATCGCATTTCTGCTTGTGTATGTTATACAGGTAGGAAAGATTCCCCTATCATGTTTCAAAAGTGGAGCACTTTGTGTTTTTCTAGTTTCAGTACACTGGTTTGTCACAAGCTGAAATTTCACTTGCTCAGATAGTAATACTTTGTATTTGTTATTTGTATCTCATGAAGTGTACCATAAGCTTGTATTCTTTAGACTGGAGGTTTAGTTCAGAGCTCTTTTCTAAATACTAAACAGAATCTCTAATAGGACTCAGAGATTGCATAATATGTGATGATAGATAGCTGATGTAAACAGCAAAAAACTTGATTTTTCACAATGATAAAGAGCACTTTTTTACTTTTCTATGACGGTACCGCTACTGTCAGACTTTTGTGTGTCCTTTGATGACATGCCCTCCCATCTCGATCTGGTTGTTTGCCATACAGTTTTTGCATGCCAGGATATGCTCCAGCTCCTAATTAACATGAAAAAGATACACTGGGTATCAGAGAAAGAATGAATAAATGCGTTATATATTATCTGAATTCTACATAATTGTGATTAAGATGAATGACATCTTCAGTAACTCTGGAACGGTTTCAGGCAAACTATACAGAGTTCTGTCATTTATCTTAAACAGGACTCAAGGAATATTTGGTGAGACTAATAACTATTATACATTTAATAAGGGGTTCATCTATGTCTGTGCATTAGAAGGCAGCTAGGATGGGGGTGCCCATTAAGAAGCTACTCCCAGTATTAAAATGTAATAGTCATCTCTAAACATCTTGTGTAATTATACAGAATGAATGAATGAACGAATGAACAAGCAAACAAAACAAACAAATGAATACAAAGGTAAATAAATAGGTATGCATGTATTAATTTGTTTGCCTTTGTTTACCAGGAAAATCTGACTAAGGCCCATTTCCAGTAAAGACTTGAACAGAAAATCACCACATTATAAAAATTTGTATAAATATTCATACTCAGTTAGCAGTACACATTCACATTTTAGCATTTAAGTTTCTACACTATCATATATATTTTTGTAGATCACTCAGTGTGTTTTAATTGCGCATACCAAAGATTCTAACATTTCAACACCCTTGTTTGTTTTAGAAAATTGTATCAACTGTATGTCAGCCCTTGTGAGAATTCAGTAGCGTGTACTACAGAGATTACATTTGCATACAAGATAGTATTGGGTACTAATGCTCTACATGATTCTCTGCCCAGACAGTAGCTTTGGCATATACATATGCTATACAAACAGCTGGGGAGAGAGACAGACTAGAACTGTCCAGTGCCATAACCCCTCAGAGGAAAGTACAGTTGTGTACCTACCATAAATGTAGATGTTCGAGTATTTTCACTGTTGCAGTCATTTCACTTGGGTTATCCTGCTGGCAGGCTACGCGCAGTCGGCCCGAGTTCCAAAGTCTAGGTCCGGCGTTGGTTGCTGTCGCCTCTTCCCTGACGTCAGTGCACCAGGGGTATAAAAGATGCAGCCAACGCCATTTTCTTCAGTTTTTCTTGCCCCAGATGTCAGGTGCCCCAACTAGGTAGGCTGAAAAATATAGCAAAAAGAAATGCATGCACAAAAATAACATTTCCTTCTTCTACAAGCAAATACACCAAAAAAAAAAGTTGTATAGGATAGAGAAGTACAGATAAGACCCAGCAAAAGAAAGGGGAATGGTGGGAGGGTAACCTGGACTGCAACAGTGAATACATTCGAACATCTGCATTTATGGTAGGTACACAGCTGTACTATGTTCATCATGTTTCACTGTTGCAGTCATTACACTTGGGTTGAATCCCAAAGCTAAGGTTGGGTGGCTGGGCCTAAATAGGATTAGGAGAGGCTACAAGGCCCTGCAGAACTGCAGTGGCAAAGCCTGCTCTGGATTTAGAGTAGAGAGGTAAGTGGTAGTGCTTGGTGAAAGTGTGCACTGAACTCCAGGTTGCAGCCTCTAAAATGTCTTTGGTTGGTACTCCTCTGAGGAAGGCTGCTGAAGTGGCTGCTGCTCTAGTTGAATGTGGCCTAATGCCCTTAGGCACTGGCTTGCCATGTTGTGAATAGCAGAAACGAATGCAGTGTCCTATCCATTTTGAAATAGTCTGCTTTGAGATAGGCTTTCCTTGTGATCCTGCAGCATAAGCTACAAACAGTTGCTCAGTTTTTCTGAAAGCTTTTGTTTTGTCCAAATAGAAGCGTAGCTGTCTGTGTATGTCTAAAGCGTGCAGAAGTCTCTCCCCTTTATTCTGGGGATTTGGATAAAATGTTGGCAAATGAATGGTTTGGTTAAGAGCCACCTTGGATACTACCTTTGGCATAAATGTTGGGTTTGTCCTTAGAGAAACCCTGTCCTGATGAAAAATGATGA
Organism: Protopterus annectens; assembly: GCF_019279795.1. NCBI lineage: Eukaryota > Metazoa > Chordata > Ceratodontiformes > Protopteridae > Protopterus > Protopterus annectens. The sequence continues at coordinate 1,314,672,119 of NC_056733.1, forward strand.
AAGGTTCCACAGCCATTAATGCCTGTAACTCTGAGACTCTTCTTGCTGAAGTTATTGCTAGGAGCACAGCAGTTTTCCATGATAAGAATTTTATATCAGCTGTATTGGCTGGCTCAAAAGGAGGCAGTGTGAGCTTTTCTAAAACAAAATTGAGGTCCCATGTAGGTATCGGTGCTCTTCTTGGGGGTCTTATGTTTTTAGCCCCTCTGAGGTACTGTCTTAGTAGTGGATGAGAGAAAATTGGAGGTTCCGTATTGTAATGAGCTGAAATGGCAGAGGCATGGATCTTAATTGATGAGAAGGATAGGCCTTTGTCCAGCATCTCAGTTAAGTATTGTAAAATCTGAGGTATATTTGGAACAAGTGGTTCGAGTCCTTGTGCCTGGTTCCAAGCACATAATCTCTTCAATTTCTCTGCATAAGATTTCCTGGTGCTGGGTCTCCTGGCTTCTAAAATGACATCCATAACAGCTTTAGAGAGAGGTGTGGTCTGAGTGGCTATATTATCTGCCATGCAGCCAAATTTAAGGTTCTGATTTGACTGTGCAGAATCTGATTGTTTTGTTGAGTCAGAAGATGAGGAATTTGAGGTAAAGGCCAGGCTGGGCCTTGAGACAAGCTCTTTAGGATTGGGTACCAGCAGTGGCGGCTGGTGACTTCAAATCAAAGGGTACAGTTGAATGGGTTGGGGTTAACGGGAAGGAGTGTGACCAAATAGAAAGGTGTGAAGCTATACTCAAAAACCACAAAAACCGGCAATCCAAAAAAGACCTGCTGCCTGACAATAGCTATCAACTTATTTCATGAGGAAAACATGATCAAAGTAAAAAATGAACAGCAAACAAGAAACAAGCTCAAGATAAATTGCTTAAAGGATTACTGCACAGGTTATGGACCACACATGATAGATTGGCATTCTGTTTAGTTTACGGGTAAAGCCTGCAAAGACGACTGCAAGTCTCCAACAAATGTAATGAGCTTCTGAAAATACTCTAATCCTGCCCTTTATTGCAAATACTGTCATGTGCATTTCAATACCTAAGGCTTATACGTTATCTAGTTATATAAATATTCTCTGCATGGCAACAACAAAAAGGTTTTCAATGTTGGTAATTCTTTAACAGTATGCTTACTAAAGCTTACTTGCATCTTATAATCTCAGAAAAGCTTACCTGATGGTCATTAAAGCATTGCTACTTAAACACAGAGCAACAGGGACTGCAACAACATGCATTTTCTGAATAATAAGAAGCATAAATCAACAGTGTAAAAATATGACAGAAAACCAGAACATTCTGCAAAATCAAGGACAAATGAAAAGCCACTGTAGTACTTGGATGGGGGGAATACTCTGCACACTTACACTGCATAACTGCTCCTTGCCTTGCTTGGACACATCCAGAGTCACTACATGGGGGAGTGGGGTGCAACAAGAGTGTCACAATTTGAAATGTCTCTGGCTGACAGTGATGGCCCTAACACATTTGTCATACCTCTAAACCTCAGAGAAAGAAATCTGGACAAAGCCATAAATAGAAATGGGACAAAGGCCCAAAAATAAGGACAATTTTAAATATAGCTCCTATAAACATAGAAAGATAAAAGAACACTAGGTCTTGCATTAGTATGAATTTTCTAAAGGGTATGATATCTGAAACTCAATGTCATTTTTTTTACTTCAGTCTTTAATGATTTGCCACTAGCTTGCCAGAATTGTCTGCATGTCTGCTAACAGTGCAAAGCAACAGAATTTGCTTTCTGTCATTTGAATAAGGTAGGTATTGAAATACAAAAGAAATTCTATGACAGAAGACCATGGTACAGTTTGGGGTTATTACATTTCTAGCTATGGGTTGCCATGCATATGGTAAAAGAAAATATGAGATTTTCTTACATAACTCAGTTAGTACCTTATTAGTGGTTTACTCAGTGTGTTGTCTGAAGGTCAAGTTAGGGTCTAATCTGAGCTCTAAGTATGTCTTATGACCCACTAAAATAAGGTTGTTGTCATGTAAAGCTTTGATTTTAATAACTATAGATTTGCAATAGATTCCTGAGAACTGACAACTATCATATTTGATTTGGAAGTGTATATGCTGTTTATTGGAGGTTGTCCAAATTGTTAGTTTTGCATTTTGTTTTCCTTCAGGTTATTAAAAGACTTGTTTGAATGTAATATGGATGTATTGTCAACATATAGATTAAGTCTGAGAAAAGAAAAATTATGGGTAAAATCTTTCAGGAATAGTGAAAGAAAGGAGAGATCCTAAAATTGCATCCTGGGAAACAATGCAGGTATTTTTTTTTCCGTGTCAGAGAACACAGAGTTTGCAAACACACAGACAGTTTTGTTAAGTGTAGTTAGTTTAGTAGTAGTGTATACCTGACTTTACTAAAAGCCTCTTGCTATGTCAATGAAAGCACTTGCTGTTAACATACTGTCATTTCTTTAGTCTGTTGCTGTGTTTAGAACAGTGCTTTTGTTAAGGTTGTTATGAAGACTATGCTGTTCACCACAGAGGAGTTCATAGTCATTTATATTTTTTTAAATATTTGCTTATCAAGTACTTCCCAAAGATTTTACTGAATGGACATAGGATATCATGGGTCTATAGTTGCATAGTGTTTTTAGGGATGCAGGAACTGACAGAATAATGTCATGCTTGAAGAAAGGTCGCATGATGCCATTTGATAAGGTAAGTTAATAATTAGAATCTGTGATCGCAAAACAGCAGTAAGTAACTGATATGTATGAAGTATCTCAATTAACAACTGAAATTATATTTTAAATTCAGCACGTGTCTAAACATTTCATTCACCTCATAGATATAGCAACACTTGCAGGTCAATGTACTAACCAAAGCAATGAAAAAATTAATAACGGATGTCAGTTAGTACCACTGTTGGGAGATGTGTAGCTTCTAGCAGGCACAATATAAGAATAATTTGAAGTATTTTTTAAATACTATTTAAACCCTTCACTTTTCAAGCATGTAATGTTGTGCTTGTATAGTCGTATTCCTGCAAGCAGTCTTATTACAAAAAAAATCTTACTGAAAATTAGGAAAGTTAAAGCAAGGATGACTTGCCCATGAGTAAAAAACATTGTCTGATGTGACCATTCCACTTCTAAAATTGACATTCCTTTGGGATCTTTATGCTACTATGCTTTCCTTTAAGACTCACTTCCTCTACTCAAGATTGGAATGGAGCAGTATTCATTTCAGCTTATTTTTAGTATTATTTCAAACAGCTCCATTGCTATTTTTTCTCTTGTAACCTGTGCTGTATGTAAATAGTGTAAGAGTTTTTAGGAATCACTATTCATGAGTCTTCTTCAATTTAAATTAAGAAATCATCAATGTTAATGTCAACTTTTATAAGCCGAAAAATGCCAATTCATATTGTCACTAGTGTTATCTGTACTTCTTGTTAATTTTTCCAAGGATCACTATTTTTACCTCCAAATAAGCAAGCAAAGGTGTAAATGAATTAGATCCTTACTATTACTTTTGCAATACGTATTCCATATTAGTTAAATTGTGTAGTGATACTTAATGATTCTACAGGACTTTGGAGGGGTGAAAACCAACCAGAGCAAACAAGCCTTATCACATGCAGTTTTGAAGTATGTAGGAAACATGCTCTTTTTACTACTAAACTGACATAGTGACCAATGGGACAAAAATATTTGACTGAAGAATAAAAGACTTGAAGAGAGAAAAAGGTGAGAGAAGGTTTATGTTTGCCACAACTAGCGTTTTCTGCCTTTCTGTAAATGTAACTGATGGTGAATGAAATTACTCTACTTGTGGAAAAGTATCCCTACTGAGAAGATGTAGGGAGACTGGGTTTATTAATGACTGAGGATATCATATGTTCTTGATAGACAATGTTTATTTATCCACATCTTGCAAATGCACAATTTGTTTGTAACCAGAAAAGCCAGTTTTCAAAATGCATATCAGTCCACTTTTACTTGGAAGTAAATGGGATAAAGCAGAATATAATAATCTGATAGATGATTTAATCCCCAGACATCCCACTTGACATAATTAAGGTTTTAACAGATTATCTGAGGCTAGTGAACTTATGCATATAGTTACACTTCTTTGATCTCTGCCAGAGCAGGACTTTATTTTTCAGTGGATAGAAGAAGTATTTTAAAAATAACTGCACCTTGCAAAATAAGTGTCTCTGCAGGATTCTAAAATGTTTACTATTGAAGACATATATTTGCATAGTCACTCTTCTATTACAGCATCATGACATGTCTGATATGTTCTACTTATGAATCATAGCTGGCAATAAACCCCCTCCATAGTGTCACCACATTCATGCATTCATTCAATGCACTCTGTGATTATCTAATTACTTCAATTCAATGTCACTGGGGTAGCCAAAGCATTTCCTGGAACTCAGTGAGTGAAAAGCCAATAAAGTCATCCTGAAAAGTCAAACAACACACACACACACACACACACACACACACACACACACACACACACACACACACACACCAAATCCCACTTACCTGTCCCTCCAGCTCTTGTCCTTCTCCATAAATAAATCCAAACCCCGATCCTTCCCTCCATAAATCCAATGCATACATCCAAACCCCGCCCGCGCAACTCCAGACCCGCGAGATCCTCCGATCGAAACCAATAAATCCAAACCCCGCGCAAAACGACCCGCGAGATCTTCCCGACGAGAATGCAGCAAATTCCAGACTGCTGACCTTGCAGTCCGACCCCGACGCGTTCTCCCAGCGAGTTCCAGGACAGTCTATGCAGTTTAAAACTGCATAGACTTCTGGGAGCTCCGTTCCTCATGTTTCCCAATCAGGACTGCTGCTGAGACAATCTGAGCATGCTCCAGACTCTCAGCAGCAGTCCGGACTAGTGCGCATGCGTGAAGTCCGCGAATTTTTAAACTTTTTTTTCTTTTCTTTTTTTTTCTTTTTAGTTTTATTTCTTTTATTTTACAGTTGAGGGGGCTGCAGTCCGGCAGTCCAATAGCACGGGCCGCCCCTGGGTACCAGTGCTGGCGTGGCCAGTGTTGGGCAATCAGGATCATCTTTGGCCTCTCTTGTCTGACTTTTAGGAGCACCTTGGTAAGAAGACGCAGTGGAGGGAAGGCATAAACTGTCAGGGTTTTCCAGCTGAATGAAAGAGCATCCACTTTCCATGCTTGAGAGTGATAAGTTCTTTTGCAGAATTTCTGTAGTTGGCAATTGTGAGGGGAGGCAAAAAGATCTATGTCTGGGCATCACCATTTCCTTGTTATCATGCTGAACACCTGTGGATTTAATTTCCATTCGTGCAGATCCATGAGATTTCTGCTTAGTTCGTCTGCCAGTGTATTTTTTGTTCCTGGCAGGAATTGTGCCTGCAGATGTACTTAATAGGTCAGTGCTGTGTTCCACAAAGTCATGGCTTGCCTGCATAGGGGGTAGGAATGTGTGCCCCCTTGCTTGTTTATGTACCACATAACAGTGGTATTGTCCGTCTTTATTAATAGTTGTCCTGGATGTAGTAGGTCTTTGAAAGCTGTCAGGGCATTCTGTACAGCCAGCATCTCTTTTTGATTGATGTGAAGATGCATTTGTTCCTTGGGCCATGTGCCCTGAATACATTTTCCTGCCATATGTGCCCCCCAGGCATAATCCGATGCATCCGTTGTTATTGTTTGCCTGGCTGTGGGTAAGGTGAAAGGCTGTCCCTTGTTGTGGTGACAGGCCTGGGACCACCATCGAAACTCCTGTTGTAGGCACGGAATTAAAGTTATGATTGTTTCCAGACTGTGACAATGTTGAGTCCAAACACGTTTTAGATACCATTGTAGTTTTCTCATATGCAGTCTTGCATATGGAATTAGTAGAATGCAGGACGCCATGAAGCTCAGGGCCTGCAGAATTTTTCTTGCAGGGAGCTGGGTCTCTGTTGCCATCATTTGAAAGTAATGAGTCAGTTGCCTTTGTTTGTCTGGCGTGAGACAAGCCATCTGGGCAGTTGTATTTAAGCTTGCACCCAGGAATATTATCTCTTGAGAGGGCACTAGTTTTGATTTCTTTTCATTTACTGTGTACCCTAGGCAAATTAGTAATCTTTTTACAAACGCCAGATGCTTTAGAAGAATGTCCTTGCTCTCTGCTTGAATAAGGTAGTCGTCCAAGTAGGGATATATTTGAATTCCTTTTTGTCTGCAGAATGCAATTACTAGTGCCAGGCATTTTGTGAAGACCCTGGGCGCAGTAGATAAGCCAAAGGGCAGTGCAGAGAATTGGTAATGCATTGAGCCAGCTATGAATCTGAGGTATCTTCTGCAAGACTGTCTGACTGGGACATGCAGGTATGCCTCCTTGAGGTCCAAAGTAACTAGCCAAGCCTTCTTGCCCAGCATGGGTAGAAGTTGCTGTAGTGTTAACATTTTGAATTTTGGAACATCCAGGAAAGTATTTAGGCTTGACAAGTCCAGTATTGGTCTCCAGGCTTTGTCCTTTCTGGGTACTAGGAAAAGTCTTGAGTAAAATCCTTGTCCCTGTTCTTGCTGTGGCACTCGTTGAATAGCTCCCATGTCCATGAGAGCAGCAATTTGTTTTTGTGCCTCTGCCCATTGGTTTTGTGGCAGGTCTGGCATACCTTTTGATTTTGGAAGGGTGTGAAAGTGGTACCTGTAACCCTGAGAAACAATATTCAGAACCCATTTGTCCTGGGTGATTATGTGCCAATTTTTTGAGAAAAGTGCTAGCTTGCCCCCTAGGGGTGCTGCCGAAAGAAAAGTGTTTGGCATTTGTAGAGGGAAGTCATTGGGACTGTTTCTTATAAGGTTGTGATTTGTCTTCTCCTCCTTTGGGGGCTGAAGCACCCCATTGTTTTGGTCTGTAGGAGCCTTGGGGCTGAGATCTGCCTCTTGGGCGTCTGTATCTGCCTCTTTGTGGCCTGTCTGATACCGGAAAGGACCAATTTTTTGAAGGCCAGTTTCTGCTAAACCTAGGTGGTTGAACCTGTAAGAAATCCTTTACTGTCTGCATTGATTTTGCTTTATCCTCCATCTTCTTTAACACCTCTTCTGCCTTAACACCAAACAAAGTATCATGCTGTAGTGGAGCATTCAATAATTTTACTTTAACATGTTCAGGTAAACTTTGTTCTTTCAACCAAGCATGCCTACGAATGACAGAGCCTGTAACTACGGCTCTACAAGAAGCCTCTAATGAATCAAAACCACATTGAAGAGTATGTTTTCCCACTTGTTCAACTGCATGCAATAAATCCTGCATTTCCTTACTGTCAGGACTTTCAGAGTTTGTAACCATTTTCTGTTTTAACAAGGACATGAGGTACTGTTGATATTTAAGCATGTGAAACTGGCAATTTAACGCCCTTACAGCTAAATTAGCCGGTGTAACCCCCCCCCCCCATCTCTCCAGAGCTCTGGAATCCCTATCCGAGGGGACAGGATTTTTAGCAGTGGAAGCCTTAACCCCTTTAGGACCCTGAGAAATTGTTTCTGGGTCTGCAGCAGGGTTTTTGTAAAGAAATTTATGAGAGTCAGGGACCCTGTAGTACCTGTCTGGCTTGACTGGTGCAGGGGGTAAAGAATCAGGAGACAGACTGGATTCAGAGAAAACATCATCAACAATATCAAGCACAGGGGGAATAGCCAGGGGCCAGTGTTGAGGCAATAAAAGAAAATCTCTGAGCCTTTTCTTGGATTCTGAGTAATCCTGGCTCTCCCAATGGAAATGCTCCCTCATGGTCTGCAGGGTTTCCCCAAAAGAAAGAATAATCCTTAGGCGGAGAGGCTGAGGGTATAGACTCTTCTGCATCAGAGTCCTCATAGGGAGGGAGAGAATATCCCTGATCAAAAGAGGAATCAGAGGAAATAGAAACCTGGTCAGAGGAATCATAGTTAGTGTCTTGCCTAGGCCTTTTGTCAGGAGGGGGATGGGAACCCCTGATTAAAGTAATTAGGTCTTCGGCCATTTTAAGCATCTGTTTCTTTGGCATGGATGACTGTTCAGGAGAATTCTGTACTTGTTTTCTTGTCTTTAATGGTGTTTTTGACTTTGCCTTGGCTGCTGTAGTGTACTTAATAGTAAGCTGTGAAGGTCTGAAAACACCCTCAGAAGCCGATGCCTGCTCAGCGGCTCCAGACCCATCTGAGGGAATAGTTTCCGCAGGCCCAATACCTTGAGTTTCCACAGGCCTCGGTATCTCCACGTGGCTGTCAGTTACAGCCTGTGGCTCTGAGGTAGCGGGTGTCAGGGGCTGTGAAAGCGCCTCACTGAGAACCGGCGACTGGCCTAGAAGAGGCTTCGTCGTCGGTTTTGGACCTCGGATGCCTGTCCTTTTCTTTGTCTTTGCGTTTTTTATAAATTCTGGTCGTCGGTTCTTCCGACGGCATTATGTAATTAAACCTTCGGCCAAAATAATGTAAAGCAAAATCAAACCGATGTTTAATAGTGCGTTTGTTGAATCTAGCACAAAACCGACAACTAGTAACGTCGTGGTCAGGGCCTAGGCAAGGAATACAGTAAGAGTGAAAGTCCTTATGAGGTATTTGCTTCCCACAAGAAATACAATTATTAACTTTTACTGACATCGGTCTGGAGCAAGAAAAAGTTTCCCCAATGGGGTACTTAGCTTTATTGAAGACTTCGGTTCTGAAACTCTATTTTGAAAATCTCAGGAGTTGGCCGACCGGCACTTGCGAACTGCTTTTGCTTCGGGCACCGCGCAGCAAGAAAGACTGAAGAAAATGGTGTCGGCTGCATCTTTTATACCCCTGGCGCATTGATGTCAGGGAAGAGGTGACAGCAACCGACGGTGGACCTAGACTTTGGAACTCGGGCCGACTGCGAGTCGCCTGCCAGCAGGATAACCCAAGTGTAATGACTGCAACAGTGAAACATGATAAACATCAGTAATTATGCGAAGGATAGTCCAGGGATGGACATTCAAACACCAAATCAAGTTCATGGTAGCCCTCTTTAGAAGTGAATGGCAGTATGTAGTCCCACAGGGTATACATAGTGACTCCCACAAGGGTCTAGAGTCCTTGTCTTCTGACCAAGGGAGGGGTTAGGCCCTAAAATAAATATGCTTTGATTACTGGCATGCAGGCGATGGTACAAACCACCAATAAAGCCAGTATGATGGCTCCTACTTCTCAGCCATAAACTTTTCTGGAGCAATGAGTGGGCTTTGCTGGTAGAGGCAGGTTTAATGGTCAGTGTATCATGGGTAAGAAGGATATAGAAAAAAAGGTAAATGTAACATTTTGCAGCTCACACTAAAACATAACCACTTAACTCCAGACCTAGCTAACTCTCATCTTTTACCCTGTCTTCTATATGGCTTTCCTATTGTGACTAACATCCATTATCTCTGTTAAATTACAACTGGATAAATGGATAAATGATATGATAAGACAGCCAGATTTGCAGCTAACCTACCACACAACGCTCATCGTTGCTCTGCATTACATGTTCTCAACTGGCTTGAACTTCCACATCACCTAGCCCATATACAACTTCTTCTAACCCATAAAATACTATATAACCCCTCTACCTGGCCTCCTATCTCCACAACACTTTATCACTATCTCCCAAATCACCATCTGTGCTCTCAAGACAAAAACCTGAGTGAAACCTATAAACCAAAAAAAATGTATGGGATAAAGTTCATGCTCACACTGTACAACCAAACTATGGAACTCTGTCCCGGATCCAATCAGAGCTACATCTAACTCCATGTATTTAAGTCCTCTCACAGAATTTCATACTAACTCATGGCTATGCCCACGTGCCACTTCTGTATGAGCTACATCATCAAATAGTTTATATTCATACTAATTATCTGTACCTTTTGACACCTGTCCTCTCCACATTTTTAGGGGGACTTTTTTCCCTAGCATAACAGACTATACTTCTAATACATTTGTATATACTGATTTTTCCCATTTAATTGCCATTTTTTTTTTACTATTACATATCTGGTGTCTCCTCATGGTTTATTGCATCCTATGTATTCCACTGTCAAATTGTATGTATATAATGTATATATTATTTTAATTACATCTATACTACCATTTTATTTAATGTTATCTGAGTCACTGGAGCTTTTCACCCTGGACATTAGCTGAAAATGGGTATTTACAGCCCAGGTAGACTTTCTCGGTAAACAGAGGTAAATAAGTAAACAAAAACATAAATCAATATACTAGTAGTAGCTTGCAAACCAGAACCAGGTGATTTTAATTAAAGCCAGAAGGGGTGACAAGCATCTCCAAACATTAAAAGTATGGATAGATGTCATGTAGATTGCCACCTACTTTGCATCTGCAATATATGAAGACCAGCGTTGACCACTGCCAGAAATTTATGGTATACTACAGTAAACTACCATTATGGGAGATCTTAACATAGATTGGCAAACCTGCAATTCTCATATCCCATTTAACTTCATCAACTTAGATGGATTTACTCAAACCAAACAAGTACCTTCTAGAATTGACAAAACATCCAACAGATCCTCTACACTTGATTGGATACTAACAAATAAACCTAACCTCTCACATCATGCAGGATCTCTACCTGATGCCCTAAGTGATCACCAGCCAAGATACTTACTAAGGAAACTTATCAATCCAGCCAAAACTGCTACCTTCCGCCTAATTAGAACCAAAAAAAAACATTAACCCTGAACACTTTACATCTGCCCTGAAAAACTGCAACTAGGAACCGCTACAAACTATTAACTTGAATGAAGCTGTAAACAACTTCATCTCAACCTTCTTAAATATATTGAATGCACATGCACCACCCAGAGCTATCCATGTCAAATCTAATATTGCCCCATGGCTTAGCAAGGAAACTAGGTCATTAATCAGAACTAGAGAGAAAGCCTGGTCCAAGTGACTAAAACTTAGAATGCAAGATCTAAAACAAACCTACAGGGAACTGAGAAATAAAGTTAAAAAAACAATCAAGTTGGACAAAACTCAGTACTGCCAGATATCCAAAACAAGCAAAAAAGCAACCCTCAAATATTTTGGACAGCTATTAACAATATACTCACACCTGGCACAGCAAAGACACCCTCCCCTAAGACATCCAGCACCGCTGAAAATCTTGCTACCCAGTTCAATAAATTCTTTCCTGAATCTATCCTAATCCTGACTAAACAAAATAATCATTCATTTGCCTCAAACACCCTCTGGGAGTGTGAAAATATAGTCATAACCCCTTTTCCTTCAAACTTAAACTCAAACCCACTACACTAGCAGCAGACAAATTCCCAGCTGATTTTCTTAGCATGGCCACAGAAGCCATAGCCTTTCCTATATCCATTTTCATTAACAGGTCACTAGCTGAAAACATAGTCCCAAATATCTGGAAAATTTCCCACATTATTCCACTCCATAAAGGTAGCAATTCTACAGAACTGACCAACTACCGCCCTACTGCCATACTGTCCCCACTATCAAAAAATTTAGAAAGCTGCATCCATGAACCACTCCTGTCCTTCCTCCTCAATCACAAAATGTTATGCAGTACTCAACATGGCCTTCGTCCTTCACACAGCACCACCACTGCTCTACTGTCCTTCACCAACACAGTGAACTCCCATAGAAACAATAGCAAGTATGTTTAAGAAATATTTCTAGACTCTTCTAAGGCTTTTGATATGGTGTCACATACTAAACTAATTTTGGTCCTTGCTGCTTTAAATCACAATCAGTCCACTCTCACATGGTTCCAAAGTTACCTACAAGAACGTAAATAAAATGTCCGCTGGCAGCATGAACTCTCTCCCATTTTACCTGCCAACCTAGGGGTTCCTCAAGGATCCATCCTTGGACCCCTCATGTTCTCTCTTTTCACCACTGATCTCTATACTGCCACCCAACAGGCCTCCATCATCCAATAAGCCGATGATTTCACCCTAATTTGTGCAAACTCCACCTTAGAACTATTACAATCTCAGACCCAAGATACCTTTTCAGCATGAGAAACCTGGATCATAAACTCTCAGCTGATCCTTAAATCCAAACAAAACTATACTTATGCTATTCCACTCCACAAAATCCACTGTTCCCTCTCCCTCATTCACAATAACATCACTAAGCAAAACTGTTACCTCAACAGCAGTCCAAACCAAGCTCCAGGGTGTTGAAATTGACAGCAACCTTAAGTTTGACATCCATATCTCATAGACTATTAAAAAGACGCATAAAAAACTAGGCATTCTCTAACACAGCAAACACTTTCTTACAAATGATACTAAGTCCACTGTAGCCCACACTCACCCTCCTGCCCACACTTCTTTATGCCTCTCCTATTTTCATTAATCTCAAAAATATCTGACTTAGCAACAGGACATACCATTGTAAGGTTCTGAAACAGCTACATTGTTTAGAACTCCCTCATATTTTACTCTGCAACCAACTTACACTAATCCATAAACTACTATACTATCCCGATAGCACTCCTGCACTACAAAACCTGTTACAGCCACACTCTAGTAGTAGAACCCTATGCTCTACTCAAAAATTCTTGCATGACAGAGCTAAAGCCATCAACAAGGCAGGTGAATCTCTTCTTTCAAATTTTATCCCTAAAATCTGGAATAGTTTACCCTCCAAAATATCATGGCTATATAAATAATAATTTCTTAATAAATCATGGCTCTGTAACTGTACCTCACCTGGATTATACAAACTACACTCACTGGTCTCCATGATTTATTCATCTCCTTGCACTGTTACCTCCTTACTGAAAACTCCTTATATTCTCAAAACTACTTAATATAGCACTAATCTTAACCTTTCAAGGGAGATGTTATGTACGTACTTGAATGCTAATAACATCTGTAGTTACTAATCAAAGTTATTGCGCATATGTTTCATTTGTGACTGTAGTTAACCTGTCTTACTTGTTCTATCCTCCATTTTACTAGTACTGTAACATGTTATAAATAACCTCTATTGTACTACCAATCCCTTATGATTATGTAGTTTGTATTTTGGATGTTTTTATTATTGTCACTTGTGGAGCTTTTCTCCCCGGGCATCTGCTGAAAAAGGACATATGTCCAGACAGACTTTCCCAGTAAAATAAATGTGAAATAAATAAATAAAATGATAAATCCCATCAGATATGATAGCAATGGAACATTTCAGATATCAGCAATTAATATCTTGTTTTTTATACAGCAGGCAGAAAGATTGCAAATCCCAGGACATTTTTAGATAACATGTTGCATAGCAGTAGTAGCCATATATGGTCTCCAAGAATCATAGCAAAAAGACAAGAAACCATACAGCTTTTTATTATATAGACCACCTGCCCCCTATCTTACAAGAGCTACATCATAACCATGTAGTCAAAAAGGCATTACAAAAGCCAGCAAGAGACATGTACAATAATGCAGAGAGCTACCATTTCACAAAGCAGCAGCAGTATCTTATGTATGCGGTACACTGGCAATGTATAGCATGCCTACATGTGCAGATTTATTATGCATACAACAGTATTAAACAACAATATGCTGCACTTTTGTCAGTATAGATGATGGTGGATACCCCAAAGAAGTCATGCATTATGAGACAATTATGCCCTCCTGCAACAGCTGCAAATCCAGAATAATACTATACAAAAAGTACAGTTTTGTACCTACCATAAATGTAGATGTTCGAGTGCTAATACAGCTGCAGTAATCACAGATGGGTTCTCTGCCATCAGGCGGTCCCTCGGTCGGCCGAATTCCAAAGTCTTGGTCCAGCGTCGGTTGTCGTCGCTTTCTCTTCTGACGTCAGTGAGGCCAGAGTATATAAGACACAGCCAACGCCATGTTCTTCAGTCTTTCTTGCCCCAGATGTCAGGTGCCCCCAGAAGGAAGGCAATACATAAACTATGCTTATATGTATATATACAAGAATGCAATATAATCCAAAAAAAAAAATGGTTGCAAGCAAATAAACCAAGGAAGGATAACCCAGTCAGGTTGTATGAGGGGGTTGTTAGGCCCCATGCCTTTACCAAGTGGGGAAGGAGGGAGGGAAACCTGTACTGCAGCTGTATTAGCACTCGAACATCTACATTTATGGTAGGTACAAAACTGTACTATGTTCATCGTGCATACAGCTGCAGTAATCACAGATGGGTAGAGTCCCAAAGCTACGCACAGGGTGGTAGGTACTAGGAGGAACTGGGTTGAGCCAGAATGCCCTGCAAAACAGCAGTGGCAAAGCCTGCTCTTGTTCTGGAATATAAAGGCAGGTGGTAGTGTTTTGTGAAGGTATGTACAGAACTCCAAGTGGCTGCCTCCAAAATATCTTTGGTAGGAACTCCTCTGAGGAAGGCTGTAGAGGTAGCTGTGGCCCTGGTGGAGTGTGATCTGATACCTGTAGGAACATATTTCCCATGATAGGAATAACAAAACTGTATGCAGTGGCCTATCCACTTTGAAATAGTCTGCTTGGAAACTGGCTTCACTTGAACCCCTACAGCATAGGACACAAAGAGATGTTCTGATTTCCTGAAGGACTTTGTTCTGTCCAAATAATAACGTAGCTGCCTATGGATGTCTAAAGAATGTAGTAGCCTTTCCCCTTTGTTTTGAGGATTGGGGTAAAAGGTAGGAAGGTGTATGGCTTAATTTAAAGCTACCCTGGATACCACTTTAGGCATAAATGATGGGTTGGTATGAAGGGCAACGCTGTCCTGATGGAAAATGAGAAAGGGCTGCACCGCCATGAGGGCCTGTAGCTCCGAAACTCTACGAGCTGAAGTGATAGCCAGAAGGAAGGCAGTTTTCCAGGACAAATATTGCAAATCTGTTGAGGCAGCTGGTTCAAAAGGAGGCAATGTTAACTTTTCTAGTATGTAATTAAGATCCCAGGCTGGTATTGGTTGTCTCCTTGGTGGTCTTATATTCTTAGCCCCTCTGAGGAACTGTCGTAAGAGTGGGTGAGAAAATAAAGGAGGATCCGTGTTGAATTCTGCAGAAATGGCTGAAGCATGGATTTTTATGGAAGAAAATGAAAGTCCACCATTCAGCAGCTCAGCTAGACACTGTAATACCTGAGGCAAGTTCAGTTTTCTAGGGTCCTGGCCTTTTTTCTCATTCCAAGAACAAAACCGCTTCCATTTTGCGGAGTAAGCTTTTCTAGTAGATGGCCTTCTGGCCTCCAAAATGACATCCTGCACCTCCTTGGAGAGTAGGGTCTGTTGTGGTGTTAAGGATTTTCCATGCAGCGAGATTGAGTGTTTTCAGCTGACTGTGTAGAGTTTTGTAGCTGTGCTGAGTCAGCAGAAGAGGCATTAGAGGCAGGGACCAGGGGGGAGTATGTGTTAGGCTCCTCAGCAGTGGGTACCAGTGTTGTCTTGGCCAATCTGGAGCAATCAGTATCATCTTCGGTCTGTCTGCTCTTGCTTTCAGAAGCACCTTGGGCAGAAGAGGCAGAGGTGGAAATGCGTAAACTGTCCATGCTGTCCAACTGAATGAAAGGGCGTCCACTCTCCAGGCCTTTGGATGAAAGATCCTCGAACAAAACTTTTCCAATTGATGATTCCTGTGGGAGGCAAAGAGATCTATGTCTGGCCTCCCCCACACTTGGATTATTTCTGTAAACACCTGAGGATGTAACTTCCATTCGTGTGGATCTGTCATATTTCTGCTTAAATTGTCTGCCAGCGTGTTTTCCAATCCTGGCAGGTACTGTGCTTGAAGTTCGATTTGCCATTCCAGAGCCAAGTTCCAGAGAGTCATGGCTAGTCTGCACAAGGGGTATGAATGTGTTCCTCCTTGTTTGTTTATGTACCACATTACTGTGGTGTTGTCTGTTCTTATTAGTAATTGTCCTGGATGCAGGAAGTCCTTGAAAGCTGTAATTGCATTTATTACTGCTAGCATTTCTTTTTGATTGATGTGAAGGTGCCTTTCCTTTTGGGACCATTTGCCCTGGATGCACCTGTCCGTCATGTGCGCCCCCCAGGCGTAATCTGAGGCGTCTGTTGTGATAACTTGCTTTGCTTGAGGCTTGCAGAATGGGAGGCCTGTGTTTGCTTGACATGCTTGGGCCCACCATAGAAATTCCTTTTGCAAACATGGGATTATTGGTATTATTGTTTCCAAACTGTGACTGTGTTGAGACCATAGGTTTTTTAGGTACCATTGAAGTTTCCTCATATGCAGCTTTGCACATGGGATTAAAAGAATGCAAGATGCCATGAATCCCAGAGCCTGCAGGATTTTCCTTGCAGTAAGCCTGGTACTTTTTTCTAGTATTTTGAAGTACTGAGATAGTTGCCCCTGTTTTTCTGGCGTAAGGTAGGCCATCTGGGTGTTTGTGTCCAAGTTGGTACCCAGGAAAATTATTTTCTGAGATGGTGTTAGCCTTGATTTCTCTTTGTTGATTGTGTATCCCAGGGCATGCATTAACCGTATCACATATGCCAGATGTTCCAGAAGTATGTTCTTCCTGTCTGCTTGGATCAGGCAGTCGTCCAAATAAGAGTAAATTTGTATCCCTTGAAGTCTGCAGTAGGCAATCACTGATGCCAGGCACTTTGTGAATACTCTGGGCGCAGTAGATAAGCCAAAGGGCAATGCAGAGAATTGATAGTGGATTGAACTTGCAAGAAATCTGAGGTATCTTCTGCAGCTATGTCTGACTGGGACATGCAGGTATGCCTCCTTGAGGTCCAATGTTACCAGCCAAAACCCCTTGCCCAGCATGGGAAGAAGTTGCTGTAATGTGAGCATCTTGAATTTTGGTACAAGTAGAAATGTGTTTAGGATGGATAAGTCCAAAATGGGTCTCCAGTCGGTTCCTTTCCTTGGTACCAGAAAAAGTCTTGAATAGAAACCTTGACCTTGTTCGTGAGTAGGTACCTCTTGAATAGCTCTCATGCTTATGAGCTTTGAAATTTGTAGTTGTGCCTCTGCCCTTTGATTCAGTGGCAGGTTTGGCATGCCTCTCATTTTTGGAAGAGTGTGAAATTGAAATTTGTAGCCTCTGTTTATAATGTCCAGGATCCATTTGTCTGTTGTGACAATATGCCAATTGCCTGCAAATAATGCTAGCTTCCTCCCAAAGGTGCTGCCAGCTGAGACATACTTGGCATGGAAATGAGGGAGTCATTGGGTTTGCTTCCTGTATTGTTGTGCACTGTCCTCGCCACCTCTTGGTGCTGGAGTTTGCCATTGTCGGTCTATATGATCCTTGTGATTGCCCTCTGCCCCTTGTGCGCCTGTATCTACCTCTTTGGGGCTTGTCAGTGGCTGGAAAGGACCAGTTTTTTGAATGCCAATTTCTGCTAAAACGTGGAGGTTGGACCTGTAAAAAGGCTTTGAAAGTTTGCATAGATTTGGCTTTTTCCTCCATTTTCCATAGTATCTCCTCAGCATTAGTACCAAACAGCACATCCTTTTGTAAAGGAGCATCTAGAAGTTTAGCTTTCACATGATCAGGCAAGTTTTGTTCTCTAAGCCAGGCATGTCTGCGAATGACTGATCCTGTAGCAGCCGCTCTACTTGAGGCCTGTAGGGCATCATAACCACATTGTAAAGTATGTTTACCCACTTGCTCTGCATTATGCATCATATCCTGTAACTCCTTCAAATCTGGTTGTTCAGGTTGAGACATTTTATTCCTTAAGTGTGACAACAGGAACCGTTGATATTTAAGCATATGAAACTGACAATTTAAGGCCCTCATGGCTAGGGTGGCCGAGGTATATACCTTTTTTCCCCACCTTTCTAAAGATCTTGACTCTCTTTCTGCAGGAAGAGGGTTCTTGGCAGTGGAGGCCTTCAATCCCTTGGGGCCTTGTGAAATGGTTTCAGGGTCAGCATTATGGCTTTTGAAGAGAAATTGGTGCGAGTTAGGTACTCTGCAGTACCTATCAGGTTTGACTGGTGCAGGAGGCAGAGAATCCGGGTTAAGGCAAGCCTCCGAATAAACATCATCAAGTGTGTCCAAAACAGGGGGTATCGCCAGAGGTCTGTGTTGAGGTAACAAAAGAAATTCCCTAAGTCTTTTCTTAGAATCTGAAAAGTCTTGGCCTTCCCAATGGAAGTGTTCCCTCAAGGTGTGCAAGGTTTCCCCAAAGGAAAAATCCTCAGGAGGGGATACAGAAGGGATGGACTGCTCTGCATCCGAATCCTCAAAAGGGGAGTAAGAGTGTTCCTCTACATCAGAAAGTTCTGATAAAATGGATCCCTGATCAGAAGAGGGAGAATCTTCCTCCACTCTGGGTCTCTTGTCTGGAGGGGGTTGAGAACCTCTGATAAGAGTAATTAAATCCTCAGCCATTTTAAGCATCTGTTTCTTAGGCATGGGACCTGGGGATGGGCCGTGTGCAACAGGCCTCTTGGGATGCCTGGCTGCTTTGGATTTAGTAAAGGCCTTAATAGAAAAAGAAGATGAGGGTCTAAAGACACCATGGGTGGAGGTGGACCTGTCCACATTAGTAGGCTCAACATTAGCAAAGGCTTCGGTGGTTGTAGTCTGGGAAAGGGCCGAGGTCCCAGCGGTCTCGGGTACAGAGGACACCGCCAAAGGAGTGTCGTCGGTAGTCAGGGACTGCAAAGGTGTCTCGCTGAGAACCGGACCACGTGTAGCCTGTTTTGGCGTGGTGTCGGCGGGGACCGCGGGCCTCGCATGTCGGTCCTTCTCCTTGCGTTTTTTGGACAAAACGGTAGTCGGAGTGTCCGACGACATCTTATAATCGAAAGCTTTACCAAAATAGTGTTGGGCGAACTCCGCCCGACGCTTAATAGTGCGTTTATTGAAGGTAGCGCAAAAGCGACAGCCCGAGACGTCGTGGTCTGGGCCTAAACAAGGTATGCAGAGGGAATGGAAATCCTTATGCGGTATTTGCTTCCCACAAGAAATACAATTATTAACTTTTTCTGACATCGGTCTGAGGCAAGAAAAGGTTCCCCAACGGGGTACTTAGCTTTAATGAAGACTTCGGTTTCCAAAATTTTTGTAATTCAGGAGCTGGCCGACCGGCACTTGCGAACTGCTTCTGCTTCGGGCACCGCGCGGCAAAAAAGACTAAAGAACATGGCGTGGGCTGTGTCTTATATACTCTGGCCTCACTGACGTCAGAAGAGAAAGCGACGACAACCGACGCCGGACCAAGACTTTGGAATTCGGCCGACCGAGGGACCGCCTGACGGCAGAGAACCCATCTGTGATTACTGCAGCTGTATGCACGATGAACATCCAGGTAAGACTTTTTGTGGAGTATACATTTTGGCCACCCAAAGCATGTCTCTGAAGCATCGCCATCTTCATGCATTCCCTTCAGTATACACCACAGAATATCAGTAAGATGTTAGTGGTGTCTGCCATGCTGTACATTATGCAAAAACATAAAAAAACAGGACAGCTGTAACATCCAAACAGGAGCCACATTGAGTCTCTGTACCACCATCGTCTAGGAGTGATGATGAAGACAACAGCCAGAAGGATGCAGAAAAGTCACAGCCATCATCATCATCATCATCATCATCATGTTTGGCACAGTACACACCATCTCGGTCATACTGTCAAGTCTTGTACGGTGGTAGGTACCATAACATGACAAAATGTGCCTGAGGTACCTACTGCAACAGGAAAAATGTATTAAAGGGGATGCCGTATTGTAAGGTTCACAGGATATGCAGAAGGAGCAACATGTTTTCCTACTCTGCATTAGATAGTACTGATTACTAACAGAAATGCACAAATATAACATGGCACAGTTGTATGACAGGAAAAAAAACACAGGTGTCACACTGGCAAGACATGTTATATCGTTTTCAAGATGCATTCATACTAGCATCCCTTCACATGGCACACGTGGGATGCACGATGTATGATAAGGAGTCACAGATTTGTACTACCACTGTACAAAAAAACATCACCACAGGATATGCATTGGTGAGGGAGGCGGCAACCAGGCACACCAAAATGGCATGGTGAATTGCTCATCGTTGCAACAGAGGTGTGGCCACACAGGGGTTAAAAGCAACAGAAAGTTGTTTTGTACCTTGTGTGTATCACAGGTCTGAAAGTGATAGCTGCTGTATAACAAATATCATCTATACCTTTGCATCTAAGGACTGCTCATCAGCAGAAGACACTAATATATACCTATACCAATGTAGTATACTTAAACCACAGGCAACACGGCATGTGGCATGTTCTACAGTTTCTTTTGCCATCATTACTCACATCAGGTCCCACTGCTATGCACATTGCTGATCATAGATGTTAGGTCTTTAATGGCTCATGTAGAAGCTGGAAGCATATGCTTTACCAGCTTGTTATTGTACAACAATTACTGAAGTACTGGTCACTGCTGGTCTGCAAAACCTGTGTGCCATTGCATCATGCCTCCATCATCCAACAAAGATGATTCTCACTGAAATTCCCTAACATTACTATCACTGTCATAAACTGAGGATCACGAAACCATATCAGACAGTTTCTGTGTAACCTTGGTAAAGTCACCAGCCACCAAAGCATACATTGGTTGTGGACAAAGGTATAGCTGTCCCAACCAGTGGTCACAAAATAGCACCCCACTCCCTCAGCTATTCAAGTGAATATTAGCAACCACAACAACAAAAGGGACTTCTGCAAAATTCGTAGGATGATTCTGGGGTACCCAATATTTGACCCAACCCCCTTCCCCTGGCTCTTCAAGTTAAGACTGAAAAAAAAAAGATAATGGCCATTCTGTATGTTGGCACACCAGCCAGGTAGCCAGATACATCCTTCCTCCTGTCCCAGTCATCCAAGTCTCCTTTCTCTGCCCTGCCTCTAACCCTCCTTCCTCACGTTAGTAGAAAAACAAAATAATTTCTTCTTTTAAACTGTTAGTAAATTCATTACACATTTGACTTTTGAATTCATGCATCCTTGAGATAGCCATTAATTAATGCTTTGCTATATGATATTTGACTATGAATCTCTCCATGTCTGTTGTAGTTTAAAGGATTTCCAGATGTATTTTCTATAAATTGACTTAATGTTTAATGTTGCTCATGCTGCTGTTTTCAATTAATGTTATGTTTTGTCCATCAAATTGCTTACAGTGTTTTTGTTGTAAACTCTTGAATAAAAGTTTTAAATTAAATCCAGATCTCTGTTATCACTGTAGAAGTAAGAAAGATAACAGTATGCACACTGACAGGTTTCAGCAGTGTTTTATGGTAACTGGGGAGATACAGCCAAGTAATGGGATATTGGTATGACTGTGTATAGTGGAGATCTGGTCCATTAGTTTTCCTAAGGCCCCATTTGACTGTTACACGGCTCTGCTCTTATTGTTCAGAATCTGTGCATGTATTTAGACTCATATGTAGGCCATATATTTTTGTTTGACTGGGTAACTGACTTACATAAAGTCACACAGTAAGAAAATGAAGGTAGAAAGACTCAAACCCTGTACCCTTAACTACAGAAAGCAGCTCACTAAGAGTTTAATAAAAGAGAAAAAAAGTAAAAAAAAAAAAAAAACAAAGGGAGGGCATTATTTTTATCTGCCACCTTATGCAGTTAAATGTACTTTTATCATATAAGGCACACAAAAGGCATTTAAGAATCTGACTTCATAGAAATGACACTCAGTATTGAACATAATCCAAATCTGAAATAGGAAGGGAGGGAGACAGAAGAAGACGCTTTTGGATTGGTGGGTAGAATTTGACAAAGCCCGAAAAGAGTATTTCATATATATATATGACTACAGTTTATTTGAACAAACTACAGAATGATCAAGCCTGCTACATCGATGCTCAGATTGTCAAAACACTGCAATGAGCTGAAACATGAACCCTGCAAAGGTGTGGGGTGGGGGCCTGTAATTCACTCGAACTCCAAACCAGAATCACTCCTTGGAGAACCTAATCCAAAATCGCCCTATTAAGCTTTAATATGGATCCTGCAGACCCAAGCATTAAAAGAAACATTCGCTAAAATGGGCTCGACCATTCATACGCTAACCCAGTGAACGTTCAACCATACACATGGCAACCATATATAAGTAATCTGATTTGTTAAGCCTGGGAAAGACTGCTAAATAGGTGAGGGTAATGATGATGATGGTGATAATAGGTTCATAGGTTCATAGGTAAGTACTAGGCTATTGGCCCAAGGGCCTACGTAAGCCTAGCCACTAAGGTTCCCTGGCTTATGCCACCCAAGAAAGTTATTTTCCTGTGCCACTGTCCAGCAGAGACACAGAAGTGATCCCTGGGGTGTATTTCCTATTTCCCATCCACTCATCAAGATTTTTCTTGAAGAGTGCTAATGAAGAACTTTGCTTGACATACATGGGTAGCCTGTTCCAGAGTATGGGAAGTCTCTGGGACAGGAATCTATCCCTCCAGCATTTCCTGTTTATTGTGGTGACTAGGTTTAGGTCCCCAGAGCGTGCAGCTCGGAGGGATTGGGATTTCTTTAGGTGTAGCATGTCCAACAGCTCTGGGTTTGACATAGCTTTATATGTTAGGCAGAGATCACCTCGGAGTAGACGATATGCTACAGAGTAAAGCTGGAGTTTTTTGAGGTGGCCAGTGTAGGGCATTTGTTTGAGGCTGGTAATCCTCTTTGTGAGGTACTTCTGTGGCCTTTCCAGCTGCTGCAGATGTCTTGTGAGGTACGTTCCAATAGGGGCATCGTACTCTATAATGGGTCTAATGAGTGTCGAGTAGAGGGGACCAATGACCTCTTTTTTCCTGGATTAGAACCCTTTTATGATGAGGTGTGCCACATAGAAGGACTTCCTGACTACTGTGGCGATGTGACTATCAAAGGAGAGACTACTGTCCACCTGGGTCCCAAGGTCTCTTATTACACATTCGGTGTTAAGTAGATTGCTGCCTATATGGTAGTTCATGTGTACAGAGTTTTTACCAAAGGGGATGACACTGCACTTTTTGGCATTGAGCTTGAGGCCGTGGTTCTGACACCAGGCATCTGTCTCAGCGAGGCCCTTCTGTAGGATGTCCACATCATTTGGGGACTTGACTATGGCTCCTAGTTTGCAGTCATCTGTGAACTTTGCTAGCTAGAGGCCTTCTGTGTTAGCCTGTACTTCAGAGAAGTAGATACCAAACAGGAGAGGTCCCAGGACGGAACCCTGTGGTACTCCACTTGTCACTGCTTTGAGGTCAGATTTTGAGTCTGCAACTTTTACAGTGTGGGTTCTGTCAGTGAGCCAGTTGGCAACCCATCTTGTGATGTAGGGATTTATACCTAGTTTAGTGAGTTTAGCTATAATTCCAGAATGGGGGATGGTGTTGAAAGCCTTGGCAAGGTCAAGATAGGCTGTGTGAACCACCTTACCCTCCTCTACGGCTTTGGTGACTGCCTCAAAGAAGTCAATCAAGTTCAGGAGGCATGATCTGCCTTTCACAAACCCGAACTGGGTGGGATCCAGAGTTTAAGGTTACCAATGTCTTTGTTTATGAGTTCCATGATGATACGTTCCATGGCCTTACAGACCAGGCTCGTCAGGCTAATAGGTCGATAGTTCCCAGGATCAGTGGTGGCTCCCCCTTTGTGGAGTGGGATAACTGTTGTTCTGCACCATTCAGTGGGCACAAAGCCTGATGCGAGGCTATTATTGAACATGGTGCTTAAGTGGGGAGCCAGTTCA
Organism: Protopterus annectens; assembly: GCF_019279795.1. Lineage (NCBI taxonomy): Eukaryota > Metazoa > Chordata > Ceratodontiformes > Protopteridae > Protopterus > Protopterus annectens. The sequence continues at coordinate 1,314,695,790 of NC_056733.1, forward strand.
TTCTGAAATTCGTGTAAAACGCAGCCTGGGATGTTTTCCGGTCCCATGGATGCTGTGTTTTTGGCTTTAGAGAGTGCAGCTTTTACCTGCATAGTTGTGATTACAGGGACTCTGCATTCTTCCTGTATAGATATGGGCCCTTTAGGGGGTGAGGGGGGGTAAAGTTAGCACTTAGCCTATCTGCCAGGATGTTGGCAATATCTGTTGGTTCTGTAATTTTCGTGCCATTGTGCTGTAACTCAGAGCAGATCTGGGTGTTGCCATCGAGATTCTTGACATAGCTATAGAATGCTTTGTGGTTGTCCTTAGAATTAGTGGCGATTTTGTTTTCTTAGCTAGCTTTGGAGGATCTTATAAGGGATCTCAGCTTCTTACTGAGTCTGACCAGGGAGCTCCTCCACTCATGGGATTTTACTCTCTTTTGCAACAGTTTCTTCCTTCTGTTGTACAGTTTGTTTATGGCAGGGGACCACCAGATTGGCTTCCTTTTTTTGGAGCATAGCATCTTGGTTCTGTTTGGGATAGCATGATCCATGCTCTCGTGTAAGTGCTTATAGAGTGCATTTGTGTAGGATTCAGCAGTTGTAACTGTATTGTTCATCTGCATGGGTGTCATGAAGTTCACCACTTCTGTCTTAAGAAGCATGAAGTTGGCTTTGGAGAAATTTTTTACCGTGGTTTCCCTAATGGGGGGGGGGGGGGGATGTGGATATCAAGGGTGATTAGTTTATGGTCGGATCGGACCAACGAAGAGTTGACTTCAAGTGTGGAACACCGGTCACTCATGTTGGTAATGACTAGGTCTAGGATATTGTTGCCCCTGGTAGGGGTGTGGATAAGTTGATCCAGGGCATTGGAGTTTATGAATTCCAGAAAGCATTGAACTAAGGAGTTGTTACATGAGTAGTTTTCCCAGTTAATGGTGGGGTAGTTGAAATTTCCCATTATTAGGGTGTTTGGTTGAACCCTAATATTTTCCAGTACATCAAGAAAAGAAGAGTGGGAATCCTGGGGCATGGTGGGGGATCTGTAGCAAGCTACAATTTGGATTGCAGTTTTGCCCAGAGTTAGTTGCACTTTTATAACCTCGGATGCATTATGCTGAGCAACTAGCCTGGAGGTGTGGATATCCTTAATGAATATGGACACACCTCCGCCTTTGGTGTTTCGGTCCAGGTTACATGGCCGAAAAGTGTGGTATGAGTTATGGCCTAGTAGTGCAGGGGTGTTCTCTGTAGCCTTGAACCAGGTCTCAGTCACTGCACAGATATCGATGTTCTTCACTTTAAGGAGTGCCTCGAGTGAGTGCATTTTGAGATTTAGACTTCTAGCATTGAGTAGCATTACCCTCACTTTTTGTTTGCCTGTTCCTGTTACAGTGGTGAATTTGCTATTTGAACCTTGCCTAAAAAAGGCACTATAGGGGCAGCAAGAGCCTTAGCCAGTATCCGGAATCCCAGGGGCGACAGGTGCAGGCCATCTGTGGCAAAGCATCATGGTCTGTCGACCATGTCATCCCAAGCAGACAGATACTGGATCCCCTTAGAATGACACCAGAAGCTTAGCCAATTGTTGAAGTCAGTCATTTTGTCCTTGTACTGTGGTATCATTATGGGCGATGGCAGAATGCTACTCAGGGCTAGGGTCATACCTGCCTGGGCTACAAGATCGAAGAGCTCTTTCATGTCTCTTTTCATGTAGTCCAGGGAGGTATGTCTCAGGTCATTCACACCAACATGGACAATGACAGAGTCATATTTGTACTTGTTGTGGAGTGACCTGAGTGCGTGGTTTATGTGGTGGATCCTGGCAACTGACAGGCAGCTGACAGTAACCTTCTCCTTGTTTAGCCTGGTGAGTGGGACATCAGTGTGCCTGACTATAGAGTCACCTATGACTATTGTGTTGGGTACGTTGTTTTGCCTTATTGGCTGTGGTTGAGTGGCACACTGAGTCTGTGGGGCTATGTGTCATTTGGGTTGTGTTGGGGGATGGAGGTTGCTTGCATTTCCGCTTTGGAGATCTCTGTTGCTTAGACAGATTATTATTGAGAGCATTCGCGAATGTTTTTGTGTTACTATGTGTGGATTTTGGAGGTGTAGATTTAGTGAGACTGTGTGATGAGTGTGGTGTGGTGCAAATGTTTACCTTCTCCTCATGGCTGTCAAGTTCAGTCTTGGTTGGAGAGAGCTTTACCTCCAGTTTGGCTAGATGATAATAAAAATAATAATAATAATAATAATAATAATGTCTGGAATCAAATCATTTATTTGAGTAACTATTTATGGAAATAACCAGAAAGAAAGAAACATTGAGAATTTTAAGCATTTTCTTCATTGGCTTCAGATAAAACAGTTTGAAGAATTTAATATGGTCAGAAAGTCTGCAACTCAGCCATTAAAACAAAAGAAAAAATATTAAACCGGAGAGGTGATTTTGGTAGTGGATGCATCACAAGATGTCTTGACATTGCAATGTTTATACAGATTATAATAAAATACTTGTACACTTAAATTATACATGTGACCTGCTACAGAAATAAATAGGGGTTCAAATATAGAGATAATAAAATCAGGATGCAAAGGAGAGTGGTACTGCTGGAACTGAATTCATCCTCAAGTCTTGGTGAGTACCTTCAAGAGGTGGACCCTGTTTTTTACAAAATCTTACCAAGATAGCACTGATATACAGACTTTACTTTACAGCATATATCATGGAAAAAGTAGGTTAAAAAATAAGAAAGACAGATGGGTGCAAACGTCCCAGGGTAAAAAAGTGCCCAATCCTGGTAGGTGCACTTGTAGGTCCATTTTTTTCCCAGGGAAATGCGATGCTCACCACTTTATTTTGTCTCTGGATTTTTTTTTTTTTTTTTGAGCAGTGATTTTTTTTCCCTGGGAAAAAAATCGCTGTTCAGTGCATTCGATAATTTTTGGTTTCGAGCATTAGTGTTCGATTAAAGAGTGTTCGCTCTTTTTGTGTTTTGGTCTTGTAATATAGACCTGTGTGTGTGTGTGTGTGTGTGTGTGTGTGTGTGTGTGTGTGTGTGTGTGTGTGTGTGTGTGTGTAAGGGTAAATGTGTGAGTGCCTCCATACGTGAGATTTGTGTATGGAATGAATGCGTGTGTGAATGCATTTGGGTAGGCTGGGGGTCTGTCATACAAACACACTCCACAAAACTAACAAATCTTGCAACACTGAGTCAGGGTGGGCACATGTCATCAGGGATAACTTTATCTTACTGTGCCTTAATGGCACTTATCATAACATGGGTTGGGGAACACTAGACACCAGGGATTACACTTTTATGTTCTGCCTTAATGGCACTTATTCATAACATGAGTTTGGAGAAATAGTAGACACCAGGGATTACACTTTCATCTCCTGCCTTAACGGTATTAAACAAAGACACGGATCAGTCACCTGGGATATCTCTTTAACAATGTGCCTTAAAGTCACTTATTAAAAAAAAAAAAGCTAAAGGCAATGTGGATTGTGGTGACCATTAGACAACAGGAATACCCCAAAATAGTGTGCCTTAAAGCACTATAAAAAAACAAACCCTGCGCTTTCCCACCGAGGATATTATCCCACTGCACCACCATTAGACACCAGGGAAAATAATTACAAGGAAGGTGAAAAGGCTTTAAACCCTGCAACCATGACATAGAAAACAGCAGCATTAACCCCCTATGTGAACTGATGAGTTAGTGTACCAAGGGATTTTTTATAATATTATGAAGATCTCAGGAATTACTCAAGGCCAACAACTGTTCATGAGTCACAAGGAAGATGGACAGAACACATATAAGCATACATCTCAAATTCATAGTACATGAAATCTAGACAGATTCAAAATCAATAGTGGGACAAAGACACACATTGAGGGATGGATTTAAATTATTTCACTAATAAACCTAGAAAATTAACAGAATAACAGTTTCATGTGCATTTATTTATTTAACATTTGTTTACCAGGAAAGTCCGACTAGGACAGAGCCCATTTTCAACAGAGGCCCAGGGAGAAAGGCTCCAAATGTATGTCTTTTGAATGTGGGAGGAAACTGGAGCACCCAGAGGAAACTCATGTGAATGCAGGGAGGACATGCAGATGCCACACAGAAGACACCTCAGCTGAGAATTGAACTGAAGAGCCTCTTGCTGTGGGACAGAGCCCATTTTCAACAGAGGCCCAGGGAGAAAGGCTCCAAATGTATGTCTTTTGAATGTGGGAGGAAACTGGAGCACCCAGAGGAAACTCATGTGAATGCAGGGAGGACATGCAGATGCCACACAGAAAACACCTCAGCTGAGAATTGAACTGAAGAGCCTCTTGCTGTGAGGCGACAACAATAACCGCTGCACTACTGCACCGTCCTCCATTTACAGAAGGATATGAATTCTGAAACTCCTGTCTAACATTAATGACTGAGTTGAATCATCTATGACTTATTAGACCAGGTAAGGTGTGTGTGTGTGTGTGCGTGTGTGTGTGTGTGTGTGTGTGTGTGTGTGTGTGTGTGTGTGTGTGTGTGTGTGTGTGTGTGTGTGTGTGTGTGTGTGTGTGTGTGTGTGTGTGTGTGTGCGTGTGATAGTGAATGAAGGCGGTTGCCCATGTTAACACGATGCATGGTCGTCAGTGTTAACTACCACAGGCAAGTGCACTTACTGTAATTAACAGCAATTTAGAAACAAGCAAATTACCCAAAAATTACATCTTTCCTTATTGTGGCTAACGTGTCTCTGAATCAGAAATCTATGTATCGTATGAACAGGCCCTTTTTATTGCAGCCCTTACCTTGGCCACTGGGCATCTTTCTGAATCCTCAGGAATGACTATGTTATAGAATTAATTAATTAAATTTATTTAATGCTGAAGATCTGCCAAAAACCAGGGCCTCTGAACCGGGTCCCTTTTTATAGTTTAGACCTGGAGCATGTGTGATTATAATAGTACCAGCCAGCAGGGCTCAAAGAAATTTCCATATAAAACATAATATTTTATGTCACTAAAAATTGCACAGGTCCATGCAGAGGAGATGCAACAGCAGAAAGTAGCACTCTCACATCCTTCATTAAAGTATACAACATAATACTTGGGCCATACTGAATCAACATTCCAGCCATAGGTTTTGCATTGATATACAGGAGACAGATGTTAAAGCTATTCTGCCCTGGCTAAGATGAAATAAAAAAGACCAACAAAGAGTCCAGAGTTTATTTCAGAAATAGACTTTAATACAGATGAATGCATACTGAAGGGGAGAACATGGTCGCAACATTTGTTTATGAATTCCAGTGGAGACAGAAAACACTGAAAGTTAAAGGATGTAAAAGATAACAATAAACTGCTGAAGCATTTAGGGAAGAAAGGGTTAGCAAAATTTTACCTCATAAATATAAGGTGCAGAATTTGATTCTAAGCTATGGTTATTGCCTAGGCTTGTAATAGCTTGTAGACGTATAGCTTAGTATTTACCTGTGAGCCCATTGACAGCAGTCAGGTATTTACTTACACCCTTTATAAAATGAATTAATTAGCTGAACTAGATATGCACAAAATTGGTATGGTATACCACAAACACAATGCAGAGATGTAGCTTCTTCTTTAATTTTCTCATACTTGCTTTACATTACTTCACTTAAAAAATATTCTTTCTAGTTGCAGTTCTTAAGCTTTTGTGACAAGGGTACATTACATATTCATGTATGTGATAATTATTTGATTCCCTTTCATTCAGAATGTTGTTTGCTATCCTTCATCTCATCTTCCCACTTTTGGAAGCCACATATTTCATAATAACATGCACATTACATTTTGATTTGATCTGAACCTTAGTTTAACTAAATTACTTGATGTTGTTTTTCCTCTATGCTCCTTTAACAATGGTAATCACTATAGAGATTAGTTCCATGTAAACCAAGAGGCAATATACTCTGGGTAAAAGAATTCTTTCACATTTTAGCTCCATTTGTTTAGGTAGGTGACATAAATGCTCACAAGTAAACGTTACTTGCTTTTGAGGTTACCATGTTGTCAAATATATGATATTCACACCAGTAAATGAGCTTCCTACAAGTAGTTTTCCCAGATTCTTTTCCAAATTTGGAAACTGTTTTGTCTCTCGTTGGCTTTTAATCAGTGCTTTTGATTACACTTGTAGAACAATATTTCCATGAGAAGTATTAAGCCTCTGATGTTTTGTGTCATGCATGATTAGATAATATTATAAGTATTGTATTGTCTGGGAAAAAAACTTCTACAAAAACAAAACAGCTGCCCAGACAATTTGCCTATTAAGCGACTGTAGACTTCCTGGAATAAAATAATAATGTCATGGGTTTGCTAAGGTCCCAGTGTCTGTTTATATAGCCCAGGGTAAACTTGTTTTATCAGTGTGTATAATCTCTCTTTCATGTACCTCGGCACATAGTCCGCTGCAATTGTTATTTATATTACTGATAAAGATACCCAAACCACAGCATCAGCGGAATTCCTGAAATGGCAACAGTATTCCTAAAGCAGCTATACAGCTGTACTTCTTGCTAGGAAGAATGGGAAAACAATTTATTTCCAGTGTAGTTTTTAAAATATTTTATTTAATCTATTTAAATCTGTTAAATAGGATAAAGCACTGATCCAAGAGGATCTAGTCCAGGCTCAGATTGTGCTAAATACAATACAAATGTAGCAATCAAAACACAAAAACAAAAAATGGAGAATGCCCACCATATGTAGAAACACTCCAAAATATCATGTATGATTTATAAGTAATGTGACAAAACACGTAAAAAGAATGTAACATATGACGTAGGATATGGGACTGCCATAATGGTTTAAGTGTTTACTTCACAGACACAGAAATTCGCACTCTCAAGAAAAATTGTCTAGGCACAAGGGCGCTGGCTTAATAGTTAGGGGGATGGGTTAGCATAATGGTTAAGGTTTTTGCCTTACAGGTGGAGGGTTTAATTCTGACCTTGGGTTATTGGCTATGCATAAAAATGCCCCTTCAGGGCAGTCAGCTCAGTATTCGCCTATGAACCTATATGATTAAGGGTTGGGGTATGCATAATGGTTAAGGAGATTACCTCGCAGACAAGAAGTGCAAGGTTTGATTTTCACTAAGGGGAAACTGGCTAGGGTTAAAATGGTCCAAAAGAACAGCTAACCTAGTACTTACCTATGAACATGTAAACATGAAAATTACTGATGCAGGAAATGATTCAATACTATAAAAGTATCTGTCAACATATATGCAAATAAGAGAAATGACTAATAGAATTGCAGTTACAAAACTTAAATTTATTTACTTTTGCATGCATTAATATGTGAATTATTTCTCCTTGCTTATTTTTTTGTTTGTTTTTATTTTTCATGGCTTCAAATTTAATATAAAATGACAACATCATATTAATTATACAAGTAACATATCTAGCTGTGGCTTCCATATGGCTTCAGTATATTCAGAAATTCTTTGTCTTAATGATAACTTGATAGTCTGCAGAAAGAGCTGGAAAATAGGAAAAGCCCTATTGAGTCCACTGCAATAAAATAAAATGTAAGGCCCCACCTGGCTTCGTCAGAGTATGGGACTGGCAGTAAAACTGTACACAACTTTGGCAACATGTTCACCAAATGAACCAGTAACCTGTATTTTTAATGTGTTTCAAAAAATACTGGTCCTTAAAATACAACATACAAATCTTTTTATTTAAAGAATTACATCCGAAGCATCTAAAAATGTTTTACTAATTTATTTTACATTCAAAACAGTCAGTAGAATACACTACCTGCATCCATGTACTACAGATGTGTACAAACAAGTTTAAACAATGTATTGCAGGTAGATCATAGATGACTGATAAAAGCCTACAGAATGGAGATGAACTAATGCAGTACGGAGTCACACGTGCAGCTAGCGTGTATCAAAAAAAGGTAAGAATTTTCTTATTTAAACAAACTTGTTGCATAACAATGACAGTAACTGCCTGACTGATGGAAAAGGTTGACTTACCCATGACCAGCCAAAAATATGTGCAAAGGTGAAGCACTCATGTGTTCACCAACAATGGATAAATCTCCCTTCAAACTGGGATTGTTAACATTTGTTAAACAATACAAAATATAGGAAGATGAAAGCATTGCTTCACATAAACATACCAGCCAGTGGGCTAGGTACAGTTCTCCCATGACAGAGTCACAAAATGTCTTACCTAGATCATGCCGGTGTCTCTGCCACGGTACTAGCAACGGTTTCTGGACAGAGAGGTGTTGAGTTTTCTCAAAACAGTCTTTTCTGCTAGGAAACTCCTAACTCAGTCTCTTGTTGCTTCAGTGACAGCAGCATTGGCATGCTGGAGTTCCTGGGTTCGAGTCCTAGATGAGTGCTAATATTATCCATTCACTTCCACAGTGACTAAGCAGATGGCCTTCTCTGTATTTGTGAGTGTGTGCTTGTAATTTGTTCTTCATTACCATGACAATTAAAACACACTGAGAAGTTATTTTCACTTAGAAACCTGAGTTTTCTTCAACAATTTATAGACAGCAATTTTATTTGCTTCAGGTATACACAGAAAAAGATAACAGGAAGACAAACAGAACATGAGACAGAATCTTTGTTAGGCATGAATACACTGGTGCATACAGTCACACAATATCAGTGCTTGTAAACTGACAACCAAATTCATTTTACTCAATGTCACTGCACTGGAGAGGAATAGAAAAGGGATCATGTGGCTTAGAAAACCATTCTCTTTATTAACTAGACAAAGCATCACCAGCTTGCTGATGCGTTAGGATAGAGCCAAACAGGAAACCATTGAGCAGACAATACAGTTTTAGACTATTAACATTTGTGTGCTTGTCTTAATAAGAGGACAGTGACTGAACAAATATGTTAATCATTAAGACAAAACAGACTGTACAGATGTTAAGGTAAAAGAACGGCAAACGTTTTCAGTGATAAATGTCAGGATTACCTGACCTCATGTAAACTGTAATCTGAATACGAATGCACATTCTAATTGTTTCATCCCTTTCAACCTGCTCCCACAACCTCGTACACATGCTATACATGCATCTGTACCTACTTTTATTTTCCAACAACTTCAAGGTTATTTACGTGACACAGTTTGTTTCTACGGAGATCATCTTAAGTGAGAAAATATCCCATGTACATGGCTAACATGACCATAAATTACAAAAGTATGGATGGAATCCCACCAGCTTAGTTCTCTGGTGAGAAGAGACAGGTTCGAGTTTAATAGACTGCAGAAGAGCATGGCACAAACCCTCAGCTGTTTCTCTGTTTGGAGAACTGTTCCTACATTCAGGGTTGATTTACTACTCCATACAGTTTTCTGAATCCCTCTCATCAGACATGATTTTTGAAGCTGTCTAGCACACAGAAAACCAAATTACATGACCAACACAGTAGCTGTACCAGTAATTTAAAGAAAGAGGACACACATCTTACATCTTCCCTTTTGTCGGAAGTAAAAATAATTGACCATGTTTGGTAGAAATTTGCAATACATTTCATTAAAGTCTAAAGATTTTACACTGTCTTTAATAGTGTACTTATATTTTTTCCATCATTTTGTCACTCTGATTTTTACATGTGTTTCTGAATAGTATCCCACATTCCTACTGGAAGTGGGAAGAATTTTGTGATATTTAGTATTCAGATTTTCTGCTAATTAGATGTACAGATTTCTGGCGGGACTAGAAGTACTTCTTTTCGAGGGCCTTTGCATTACTTGTGAGTGTCTGCAGGTTGGCTGGTAAGGCAAGACAGTGCAAAAGGAATCAATACATTAACTTCAACTCACACTACACTGAAGCAATGAGGAGACAGTTCACCTTCTTTTAGTACTGCATTTTGAGTACTAATTTTCTATATTCATCACAACAAAACATTTGTATTCATATGCATGGGCAGCACTATTGTTTCATCATAATAATCAACATGAGTGCGGCATGTATCTTCTGCCATACTTTCTCAGCTATTAGTTGAAACCCTACTCCCCAGTGGGACTGTGAAGGTTTGGGCATGTCTTTCTAAGATGTTATGGCTTACTGTGAAAAAGTAGTACTTTAGAAGAGCTCTGTATCCCCTGCCTCTCTGCACACGTTGCTGTATACACAAAAATCACCTCTTATTAACAAAAAATAATCCAGCAAATAATCATCTTCCACTTGCATTAAGACCATATTGAAAAAAATAATGCCAGCTGATGTGGAAGAAGGTAGGGTTTGGGAAGGATTTGCTACTGCACATCCAGGGGTCCTGCAAAAAGTATAACCCTTTCTCATTTACAATGTCTGTCACTTAATTTACAGTGACAATTTCAATAATCTTGCAGAAGCTTTCATTTTATTTATACACTGTTGTTCTTAATAGGGGAGTGGCCTCTTTTAAGGGGAGACCCAACGTGCTACTTGTACTACTAGTGGAAATTTGGCCAGGGTATCAGAGAACTTCCTATACTCTTTTCAATAGGTGCCACAGACTCTTTTACATTCACCTGAGCAACCACCAACTCAAGCAAACAAGGCCACAGTTTAACTTCTCATCTGAAGGACAACACACTCTGGAGTGTAACTCCCCTCTTATGCTCCACTGCAGTGTTATCTATCAATCTACCTGGTAGAGGAAGAGAACCCACAGACTTCTGTACCAAAGGCAAGTGGGCTACCTGTTGCACCACTGTCACTGCTGCTAATATATGTCATACTCTCATTGCTTCTTCATCTGTTTGTTTTGTTTTCTATTTACGTTTAATCTCTACATCCAGTAGTATAACTTGACTATCATATTTTTCAGATTTTGCAGCACAAAATAGGGCCAGCCCATACGAAAAAATGTGAAAATATGTATTAAGTAAGCAATTACATAAACAAATAGATGAATAAATGCTAAAACATAATGCCAAAAGAAACAGTAACACACTGATAATATGTTTACCTAAAAAGCATTCAAAACAGAGTGAATTATGACAAAATGGGACACTAGGCAGGGTAATAGACCAATCCCCCACTCCAGACATACTACTGACCTTTCAACTCTCCCCATTTTGGAGGAACATTCACATTTTCATGCCTGATTTACTTCTGCACAGGATGTCCCTATGTTGAAGGTATGTCTCTATTTTCAAGCTTGATTTACCAATTCACACAATTTTCCAAATCCCCTCATCACATGATGTTTGAAGCTGTCTTGTACACAGAAAACCACACTACAAAGATTAACATACTAGTAGCACCAATAATTTAAAGAAAGTGGACACACATCTTAGATCTTCTTTCAGAAGCAAAAATAAATGACTTGCATGGTAAAATTTTGCAATACATTTCATTAAAGTCTACAGATTTTACACTGTCTTCCTTGATAATGTGCCTTAATTTTTCCATCATTTTGTCGCTCTGTTTTTAAATGTGTTTCTGAGTAGTATTCCACATTCCTACTGGGAAGAGTTGTGTGTGATTTGATATTAAAATTTTATGCTAATTAAATGTCCAGATTATTGGCTAAAATTCCTACTTTTCAGGGGCCTTTGTTTCTATTTTAGCACCTGAAGATTGAGTGATATTCCATACCAATATTCAATTACTTGCTTGTCTCTCCCTAATTACCATAAAATAGTGTTCAAACCCATCAGTGTGCATATTATTTTCTTCTTTATTTTATAATCAGCACAGACATCTGGATATAACATAAGGCATTTGGATTTAACATAAAACTTTTATTTCCATTTTTACAGCAAAACAGTGACAACCATACATCTCAATGTCTTAGCATAAGAAATTTGGACAAAGCCAAAATAACGGTGAGACAAAGACCCAAAAAATGGGGGCAGATTTTAAATACTGGTCCTATAAACTTAGAAAGTTGCTAGAATAAAAGGTTTTATGTTAACATACATTTTGTAGAGGTTATGGAGTCTGAAACGCAAATATCTTGTCATTATTTAGTGACTTCAATTCTAAACGACTTGGCAGAAAAAACACATTTTTTGAGGAACAGACCAAAAATATGAGGCATAAATCTGGATATTCAGTGAAAATCTGGACAATTAGATGTATACTGACAGCCATTTTCTAAACAAAACAAAAAAACTCACACTGAAAACAGACTTAGCCTGAGTAACAATAAACTTTTCTTCCTCTGAAACTCACATTTATGAAAAGTGCATCTGGCATGCCCTTTACACTACAACAGACATGCTGGAATTCACAGTCAAGCAGCACATAGTGAAACATTAACTAGTAGCTATGCTAAAGGTGCATGGATTCAAAGGATAAATGTGTTAAACATTTGCTAACAGCTTGGGATAGCCCAATGGATGCCTGTCTCCCTTTTCATGGATGCACCATGAGCACTGTCCGATGATAGTGCACTCTCCAACCAGAGGATCAAACATACTGGACCTAGTATTCACCAACATGGGAGAGCATTAGACCCCTAACTTGGCACATCCCCATTAGTGAAATTGGTCCGTTCGATTCTCAGCTAGAGCGTCTTCTGTGTGGAGGCATGCGTGAATGGGCGTGCCTTCGTTGAAGGTTGTGCGTCAGGGCTGGTAACTCGGCATGTAAAAATCCACTACCAAACATTAGTGGACCGGAGTTCCGCTTTGGCGACCCCTAACCGGGATAAGCCGAAAGACACAGATAGGTCCACAAAGCTGTATCCCCCAAAATAAAAATCAACCTGGAAAACCCAACTATACCTGTAACAGTTAGGAACTATTCTAAAGCAAACTACCTATTAAGTGACAGTTGTTCAAATGTCATAGCTCCCCAAACCCTGAGAACACAGCTACCTAACTAAGGAGAATTATTTACAGAAACCCTGTACAAACATGTAAATGGCTGCACTGAGGTCACTGTACCTACCAGAAATAAGTCCAGGCCTAACACCAAAAACAAACCACACTGGAGTAATCCTTATCTAAATGGGCTGTATAATAAGAAAAAAGTCACTGCCCAAACTCTTAGAGACAAGCGCTGTCTGATTCAACAAAAGGAGGAACTAAGAGGCCTAATAAAGTCTAACAAGGCCAATTATGAGGTCAGGATAGCCTTCCAGTCTAAGCACAATCATAAGACCTTCTTCAGCTATGTTAAGATCCTTAAAGGTAATACTCAGCAGTTTGCAGAACTGGTGGTCAATGGCACAATGACCTGGGTGATGAAGCAAATCTGCTTGCTGATAAATTTAGCTCTAACTTCACCCCCCCTGCTACCCCCCTGTGAAATCATTTTTAGCATATCTCCCAACTATCAACAGGCAGCAGGTCCTGGAGGCACTCGCTAAGGTTAAAAACACTGCTTCAATGGACCCTGACAATATCCCCAGTTACCTTCTAAATAGCCTAAAACATGACCTACCAGGACCACCTGAGCCACTCTTCAACTACAGCCTCAAAACAGGTTATACAGTGCTGCTACAGTCATCCCTCTTCATAAGGGTGGACCATCAACTGATTGCGGGAACTGCAGATCCATCGGTCTGACAAACATAATATGCAAAGCCATGGAATGACTTATCATGGAAATTATCAGCAAGGACATCGGCAGACTACAGACACAGGATCCATCCCAGTTTGGCTTTGTTAAGGGAAGGTCTTGCCTAATTAACCTGATAGACTTCTTCAGAAGGGTCGCGATGGCTATGGATGAGGTGAAAATGATGCACACTGTCTACCGTGACCTGGCCAAGGCATTTGATACAACACCCTACTTCAGTATTGCTGACAAGCTTTCATAACTAGGCATAAATCCCTATATAACTCACTATATTACCAGCTGGCTCACAGACAGGACCCAGGAAGTCAGAATCAGTTAGACCACCTCCACCAAGAAACTGGTCACCAGTGAAGTACTCTAGGGCTCCATGTTGGGCCTGGTCCTGTTTGTCATCTAATTCTCAGAAGTCAAGGCTAATGTCAAAGGCCTCTGGCTCACCAAGTTCACTGATTACTGTAAATTAGGAGCTATCACAGATTCTCCTCACAACACCAACATCCTAAAATATCTAACAGAAACAAATGATTGGTGTAAAAGCCATGACTTAAAACTCAATGTAAAGAAATGCATTTACAGTGCCCTTTTGGAAATTGTCCACCCAAACAAATTACTTCATTGATAAAACACCCCTATGAGCTGACCCAAGAGTTAGGCAGTAATTTGGTATCCAACCAACACATAGCAAAGACAGTAAGAAAATAACTCTATGTCACCCCACCTCATAAGCAAGGGTTTGGCATTTAGGTCCATGAAAATTATAGTACCACTCTGCTCAGCTTTTATCAGACCCATTATTGAATGCAATGCTCCCTTTGGCATGTAACTAACCAGCCACATACAAAAATTAGAAAGGTCTCAAAAGTTCCTCACCAGGAGAATCCAGGGTATGAATATCCTATCCTACACAGATCACCTTGCGTTCCTATCTCTGTATTCAGTGTCCTGCAGGTTACCTAGGGGTGACCTATACCTAGCACATACGGCATCCTCAGATCCAGTTTTGATGGATCTCTTGCACATCTGCAAGACAAACAACACCAGAAAAGTACAGTTTTGTACCTACCATAAATGTAGATGTCCGAGAGGAATGCATCTGCAGTCTTAACAAATGGGTTGTCCTGTCGTTAGGCAGCCCTTCGGTCGGCCGGATTCCAAAGTCTGGGTCTGGCCTCGGCTGGTGTCGCACTTCACCCGACGTCATTGCGGCAGTTCTTCGGGTATAAAGGCATCAGCCGACGCCATTTTCCTCAGTGTTTCTTGCCCCAGATGCCAGGTGCCCTCTTTGTTGGCTAAATTTGGATAAATGCCAAAGTTTCCAAATAGTAGAGAGTAAACACACAAAATAAACATGTATGTACATATATACAAACAAATACACCATAATAGATCTCCCCCAAGCTAGCTGAAGATTGGTAAGTACCCTAGGAGTACCTCAGAGGGGAAGGAAGGTGGGTAATCCTGACTGCAGATGCATTCCTCTCGGACATCTACATTTATGGTAGGTACAAAACTGTACTATGTCCTTCAAGGATGCATCTGCAGTCTTAACAAATGGGTAGAATACCATAGCTAAACTAGGGGAGGAGGAAATGAGAATAGATTATGGTGTAGTCAGGATCCCTTGCAAAACAGCAGTGGCAAAACCAGCATGGGATCTAGAGTATAGAGGTAAGTTATAATGCTTGGCAAATGTATGCACGGAGGTCCAAGTAGCAGCCTCTATAATGTCCTTGGTAGCCACTCCTCGTAAGAAAGCTGTGGTAGTGGCTGTGGCCCTTGTGGAGTGAGGCCCGATGTTCTCTGGAGTTTTCTTTCCATGGTAGGAGTAACAAAATCTAATGCAATTTCCTATCCATTTGGAGATTGTCTGTTTAGAAATTGGTTTTCCTTCCTTTCCTGTTGCATAAGCTACCAGAAACTGGTCAGTTTTTCTATTGTTTTTTGTCCTGTCCAGGTAGTAGCGTAATTGTCTGTGTACATCCAAGGTATGCAAGAGCTTTTCTCCCCTGTTCTGTGGATTGGGGAAGAATGTAGGAAGGTGGATAGCCTGATTTAAAGAGACTCTGGATACCACCTTAGGCATGAATGTAGGATTTGTTCTCAAGGACACTCTATCTTGATGGAAGATCAGGAAGGGTTGTACTGCCATTAATGCCTGTAGTTCAGAGACCCTTCTTGCTGAAGTTATTGCCAGCAGGAAAGCAGTCTTCCAGGATAAGTACTGCAATTCTGCTGTAGCTGCTGGCTCAAAAGGAGGTAGAGTCAGCTTTTCTAGCACAAAGTTCAAGTCCCATGCTGGCAATGGAGGTTTCCTGGGAGGTTTTACATTTTTAATTCCCCTCAGAAACTGTCTGAGCAGAGGATGCGAGAAGACAGGAGGATTCAAGCTGTATTCTGCTGAAATAGCTGATGCATGTATCTTGATGGAGGAATAGGACAGGCCTGTATGGAAAAGCTCCGCCAAGTACTCCAGGATGTTGGCTATGTTCACCAGTGTCACATCTTGCCCCTTTGCAGTACTCCAGATGAGATATCTTTTCCATTTTGCTGCATAATTCTTTCTTGTTGAAGGTCTACGAGCCTCCAGGATTATGTCTTTAACCCTTTGGGATAAATTTGGGTTAATTGCTGTTATGTAATGTTCCAGGCAGTTAGCTGCAGAGTTTTTAGGTTTGGATGCAGTATGTTGTAGTTGTTCTGTGTCAGCAGTAATGGGATCAGGGGCAGTTTCCATATTTGCTCCCGGGACATGCTCCTCAGCAGTGGATACCAATGTTGTCTTGGCCAGTCTGGGGCTATCAGGATGATCCTCTGACGTTCCTCTTTGATCTTGAGAAGCACCTTGTGCATCAAAGGAAGTGGTGGGAATGCGTATGCTGTCAGGCTTTTCCAACTGAAGGATAGGGAGTCCACCTTCCAAGCAAGTGGGTGGTAAGTCCTTGTGCAGAATTTCTTCAACTGGTGATTGCATGGGGATGCAAACAAGTCTATTTGTGGTAATCCCCATTCTCTTGTGATGGTTTTGAAAATGTCCGGATGCAGCATCCATTCGTGGGCATCTGTTGTAGTTCTGCTTAATATGTCTGCTAGAATGTTTTCCTTCCCTGGTACATAAATTGCCTGTAACTGAATGTTGTAGCTCAGAGCCACATCCCATAAGTCCAGTGCCAGCTGGAATAGGGGGTATGAGTGTGTGCCTCCCTGTTTGTTGATGTACCACATAACTGTGGTGTTGTCTGTCCTTATCGTCAACTGGCCTTCTTGGAGAAGAGGTCTGAATGCCTGGATTGCCAATTTTACTGCCATCATTTCTTTTAGATTTATGTGCAGATGCAGCTGGTCTTGAGTCCATAGACCTTGAATGCACTTGTCCATCATGTGTGCCCCCCAACCGAGGTCTGAGGCATCTGTCGTGATAGTCTGTCTTGGTTGACTTTTGTAGAAGGGCAGTCCTGTGTTTGATTGACAGGCCTGAGCCCACCATAAGAACTCTTGTTTCAGGCATGGGATCATTGGAATTTTGGTTTCTAGGCTGTGCTTGTGCTGAGACCACAATTTTTTTAGGTACCACTGTAGCTTTCTTATATGAAGCCTGGCATGAGGGACCAGAATTATGCAGGATGCCATGAAGCCTAGAGCTTGTAGCACCTTTCTTGCAGTTAGATGGCTGTGCTTTGTTAATGCCAAGAAGTAGAGAGGAAGTTGCTCTTTCTTTTCTGCAGTTAGAAAAGCCATTTGTTTTGATGTGTCCAGTTCTGCACCCAGAAAGGTTATTATTTGGGATGGAATCAGCCTTGACTTTTTTGTATTGACTGTATATCCCAGGGCTTGTAGCAGGTAGATGACTCTTTGTAAGTCTTCTGTTAATTTGTTTTTGTTGTCCGCTTGTATCAGGCAGTCGTCCAGGTAGGGATAGATTTGAATTCCCTGAAGTCTGCAATGAGCGATTACTGATGCCAGGCATTTCGTGAACACTCTGGGTGCAGTAGATAAGCCAAAGGGCAATGCTGAGAATTGATAATGCTCTGATCCTGCAAGAAATCTGAGGTATCTTCTGCAACTTGGTCTTATGGGAACGTGCAGGTATGCCTCCTTGAGATCTAGAGTTACCAGCCAAGACTCCTTGCCCAGCATGGGAAGAAGCTGCTGTAGGGTCAGCATTTTGAATTTTGGAACAATGAGGAATGTGTTTAAAGCGGACAGGTCTAGAATAGGCCTCCATTTGTTTTCTTTTCTTGGTACCAGGAAGAGCCTGGAGTAAAATCCCTTCCCTTGCTCCATAAATGGTACCTTTTCCACAGCTCGCATTCTTAGTAATTGAGATATTTGTTTTAGAGCTTCGGCCCTTTGAGAAGGTGGTAGGTTTGGCATTCCTCTCTTTCCGGGTAGTGTATGGAAATGGAATCTGTAACCTTTGTCTATAGTCTGCAAAATCCATTTTTCTCTTGTAATGCAGTGCCAGTTTTTTGAAAATAATGTTAGCTTTCCGCCTAAGGGTGCTTCCAGTTGTTCCCTGGTAGGCGGTGCCACCGCCAAGTCACTGTGATTGAGTTGTTGTAGTGGTGGTGGCTGTATCCGTGCCTCGTTGGTTGTTACCCTGCCACTGGCGACCCCTGTAGGCACCCCTGGATTGGTTTCTGCCCCTAGAGCGCCTATTCCTGCCTCTTTGTGCCTTAGAGGAGTCTGGAAAGGACCAATTCTTGGAGGGCCAATTCCTGCTAAACCTTGGAGGTTGAACTTGTAAGAAATCTTTTACTGTTTGCACAGATTTTGCTTTCTCTTCCATCTTTTTTAGTACCTGCTGTGCGGGGGCACCAAATAAATTGACCTTGTCTATAGGTGCATCCAAAAGCTTAGATTTGACATGGTCTGGTAATGCCTGTTCTTTCAACCATGCATGCCTCCTGATAACTGTGCCAGTCATGGCTGATCTAAAGGAAGCCTCCAGTGCATCATAGCCACATTTTAAAGAATGGTTACTAACCTGCTGTATGTTATGTAACATTTCTTGAACATACTTTTTATCTATAGATTCTTCAGAGGACAGTTTTTTAGTCAACTGGTCAAGCATAAACTCTTGATATTGAATCATATGAAATTGGCAGTTCAAAGCTCTAGCTGACAAAGTAGCAGAGGTGTAAACTTTTTTACCCCATCTCTCTAAGGACCTGGATTCCCTTTCAGAGGGGAGGGGGTTTTTAGAAGAAGTAGTTGCTACAGCTTTAGGGCCCTGGGAGATAGTCTCTGGATCTGCAAAAGGGGCCTTATATAAGTGGTGATGAGTGTCCGGGACCCTGTAGTACCTATCGGGCTTAGCAGGAGCCGGAGGTAAAGTATCAGGAGTAGTGCAAGCATCATTAAATGCATCATCAACAACAGATAGAACTGGAGGTATAGCTAAAGGCCTATGCTGTGGCAAGTGTAGAAAGGTCCTAAGCCTTTTTCTAGAGTCTGAGAAATCTTGGCCCTGCCACTGAAATTGTTCCCTCATAGCATGCAAGGTTCCCCAAAGGAAAATTCCTCAGGAGGAGAGGCTGAAGGGATGGACTCCTCAGCATCAGAGTCTTCGTAAGGAGAATAAGAAGCCTCAGGAGGGTCTGTATGTTCTGAGTCATCAGAGGAATCATCTGTGGCTACTGGCTCAGGGGGCTCTGCTCTAGGCCTCTTTTCTGGAGGAGGGAGAGAGGCCCTGTCTGGATGAGGCTGGGATCCACGAATTAAAGAGATGAGATCCTCTGCCAAAGAAAGCATATGGGAGCTGGTGCTGGGCCTGTGAGAGGGGGGCTTGGCAGGCCCAGGTTTTGAAGCTTTGGCTGCTTTAGCCCTGGCAAAGGCCTTAATAGACATAGCTGGAGGAGGCCTAGCAGCTCCATGTGCAGGGGTAGAAATATCTAGGGGAATGGTGTCTGATAATTCCTGTGAAATCGCAACAGAAGGTTGGATTTCAGAAGCCGTTTTTACCAGGTTAGAAGAGGCCTCGGTAGAAGGCAAGTTATCGGCTGAAGAAAGAACCGCTTGCTCAGTTTCGGCCGAAACCGAGACACTCGCGGGTTGCTTAACCGCGGTTTCGGCCGAAACCGCGGACCGCGAGTGTCGGTCCTTTTCTTTGCGCTTTTTGGCTATTTGCGTAGTCGGAGGATCCGACGGCATAATGTAGGCAAAATCGGAGCCGAAAATCTGTTCAGCAAAGTCCGAGCGACGTTTAAGCGTCCGCCGGTTAAAAGAAGCACAGGCTAGACAAGCTGCTACGTCGTGGTCTGGGCCTAAACAATGTATGCAATAGGAGTGGAAATCTTTATGAGGTATTTGTTTCCCACAAGATAAACAGTTATTAACTTTCTCTGACATCGGCTGAGGCAAGAAAGAGTCCCCAACGGGGTACTTAGCTTTATAGAAGTCTTCGAAGTAGTATTCGGTAGTAGTAATCTCTGGATCTGACCGACCGGCACTTGCGAACAGCTTCTGCTTCGGGTGCTACGCGGCAAGAAAGACTGAGGAAAATGGCGTCGGCTGATGCCTTTATACCCGAAGAACTGCCGCAATGACGTCGGGTGAAGTGCGACACCAGCCGAGGCCAGACCCAGACTTTGGAATCCGGCCGACCGAAGGGCTGCCTGACGGCAGGACAACCCATTTGTTAAGACTGCAGATGCATCCTTGAAGGACATCACTAGATCCAAGGACCTGGACTTAGCATGGAGATCCTTTGAGACACAGCATGTTCTGTTTATATCGCAGGCAAAGGAATAAGCTCGCTATCTACATGAAGCAGAGTTCATCCCTGACTCTATTCAAAACAAACCTTGATCACTGGATGGAAAATTGCAAATTCATCCCCAATCTAGCCGTCATGTCTCTGTCTATAATTAATCCCCAAATAACATACCCCCCACAGCCCTTAGCTATCTCTTTACTAACATACCCTACCATATACGTGTCCAAAGAAATTGGGGACAAAAGTGGGTCTGGTTGCATGGCTAGGCTTGTAAATACCCTGGTGGTCATTAGCCTAGTATAAACTGATGAACCTGTGAAGTGACTTGATCAGTCACACAGCAGATAAATGAAGGCTGTATTACTCATTAACTGCATAGACTTACTCGTGCACTATGTACCAGATAAACAATGTTGTAGCATAACACAGAGCACTTCACTCGCATATCCATGCAAAAAAATAGTCACAATTGAAATATTAACATTGACTTTGCCCTATCCAGTTTATTCACAAATAAATAATAAACACACCACTGTCAACAGTCAATAAAGCAAGGAAACCTACGACTGTACTCAAAGAACATGACCCATATGATGATGATGATGATGCACATGATTAATACAAACTGATTTCTTAATTTACATTATAACTACTTAGACACACACACACACACACACACACACACACACACACACACACACACACACACACACACACACACACACACATACACACACACACACACACACACACACAGACACACATACACACACATACACAACCATCAATTACAGGCCTTTGTATGACTGTGTAAGCACATCACATTTGTTTGAAATCAAATAAATGCACAAACACATAAAAAAACCCTAGAAATGTACTTATGTTTGCTGCTGTAAGAATCAGACAGTGCAATCCACTGCCCCATTGCCTTCATAACTTCTTAGATCAAGAATCGGAGACAAAGACCCAAAATCATGAACATATTTTAAATATTTATTTTTTTAGACTTAGAAAGTTGGCAGAATAACACGTTTTGTATTAGCAATCATTTTCTAAAGGATACAAAGTCTGACACTCACATGCTTGTCATTATTTAGTGACTGCAATCCACAAGAATTTCTCAGAAAGCCACAACTTTTATTAGGAAAAGCAAAACAGCTCTCAACTTCTTTGTTGAAGAATTCTGGATAAGACCAAAAATAATGAGAATAAAGAGGTGGAGGTATTGCTCTACTCTACAAAAAAACATCCTTACACTTGATATGATAGACAATGACCCACCAAAAATTCAATAATGCAAAAACAATATTCACCAAGCTAAAATCAACTCCAAAACACATGTACATATAATCAGTACCTATATAGGCCCCCGGGAACAAAATTAGTAGAATTCAAAAAACTTAAAAATCAAATGTATTGCAAGGATCAGGAAAAAGATAACACAATATCAGAAATACATTTTAAAATCAGGGAAATATGAGACACAGACAACTCTAATTCACTTAAAAAGTTAACAGAACAACAGGTTTTGCATCAACATGCATTTTCTGAACAATACGTACAATGAAAATGTCAATGTCTGGCATTATTGGCTGACTATAATTCTGAAATATTTACCAGAAAGTAAAGAAGTCAAATATTTTATGAGGGATGACAAAATATGAGCTAATATCAGAAATGTCTTACCAACTGAGCAAAAAATGAGAGGCAGACAACTCTAATTGACTTTAAAAAGTTAACAGAACAGTAATTTGCTCATCAGCATACATTTTTAGAACAACAGTTATGAAACTTGAAAATGTTTTGTCTGCCATTATTTACTGGCTGTAATTATCAGTTATTGATAAGAAAATAAAATATGAGGCAAAATCAGCAAGGACATTTTCGGAACAAATCACAAGAAGAAGTATTTAATTGTAATGTCTGACATTACTGACTGTTACTAAGTGAAAGGGTCCACGTTTTGCCCTTTGTTCCACATTTTGGAGATGTAATGGAAGATAGAGAATGGTGAACATAAAATAACACACACATACATACACACACACACACACACACGCACACACACGCACTCACACATATATATATACACACACACACATATATATATATATATATATATATATATATATATATATACACACATATATATATATATGTATATATATATATATATATATATATATATATATATATATACACTTATATACAAAGACATGCATTTGGAGTGTTTCTCCCCAGGCCTCCACTGAAAACTGGCTTCATTCCAAGTCGGACTTTCCCGGTAAACAAATGTTAAATAAAGATATATATATATATATATATATAGAGAGAGAGAGAGAGAGAGAGATACGGGTTCCCTTCACATGGTCGACATTTCTGAATGTCGACATTCATATGATCGACATTCAAAATGTCGACCACGCGGAACCGGCATCTCTGTACAGTTCGTAATGGAAATATTTCCATCTTCCACACTGTAGTGCAATCTTGGAGTTGGTATATTTAAGTTACGGGGTGTGGGGGAGGCATTTTGAATGTCAATCATATGGTCTCGGCCATATGAATGTTGACATTCTGAAATATCGACCATATGAAGTAGATCCACAAGCTAATCACCCTAGACATCCATATCCCACCCCCACCCCCCCATTAAGGAAACCACCATCAAAAACTACTCAAAAGCCAACTTCATGCTTCTTAAGACAGAAGTGGCAAACTTCACGACATCCATGCAGACGGAAAATAGAGGTACGACTGCTGAATCTTACACAAATGCACTGTATAAGCACATACACGAGTGCATGGATCGTGCCATCCCCAACAGAACCAAGACGCTATCCTCCAAAAAAAGGAAGCCAATCTGGTGGTCCCCTGCCATAAACAAACTCTACAACAGAAGGAAGAAGCTGTTGCAAAAAAGAGTAAAATCCCAAGATTGGAGGAACTCCCTGGTCAGCCTCAGCAAGAAGCTGAGATCCCTCATAAAATACTCCAAAGCCAGTTATGAAAATAAAATCAAAACTGATTCCAAAGACAACCACAAAGCATTCTACAGCTATGTCAAGAATCTCAATGGCAACACTCAGATCTGCTCTGAGCTACAGCACAATGGCACTAATTATACATAACCAACTGATATTGCCAACATCCTGGCAGATAGGTTCAGTGCTAACTTTACCCCCCTCTCACCCTCCAAAGGGCCCATCTTAATACCGGAAGAATGCAAAGCCCCTGTCATCACGGATGAACAAGTAAAGACAGCACTCTTCAAAGCCAGGAACACAGCATCCATGGGACCAGACAACATCCCAGGCTGCGTACTGCACGAACTACAGAACGAACTGGTACCCCACCTAAGTACCATGTTCAATCATAGCCTCACCTCAGGCTATGTGCCTACTGAATGGCGCACAGCAATGGTTATCCCACACCACAAATGGGGTACCACCATGGACCCCAGAAACTGCCACCCCATTAACCTGACGAGCCTGGTCTGCAAGGCCATGGAATGTATCATCTTGGAGCTTATAAACAAAGACATAGGTAACCTCCAAACCCTGGACCCCACTCAGTTTGGGTTTGTAATAGGTAGAGCATGTCTACTAAACTTGATTGACTTCTTTGAAGCAGTCACCAGAGCTGCAGAGGAGGGCAAGGTAGTGCACACAGCCTATCTTGACCTCCCCATGGCTTTCAATACCATCCCCCACTCTGGAATTATAGATAACCTCACTAAACTGGGCATAAATCCCTATGTCACACGATGGGTGGCCAACTGGCTCACTGACAGAACCCACACAGTAAAAGTAGCCAAATCCAAGTCCGACTTCAGATCAGTGACGAGTGGAGTACCACAGGGTTCGGTCCTGGGTCCTCTTCTGTTAGGCATCTACTTCTCTGAAGTGCAGGCCAACACAGAAGGTCTTTGGCTAACAAAGTTCACAGATGACTGCAAACTGGGAGCCATAACAGAATCACAGGGCCTCACAGAGACAGGTGCTTGGTGTCAAAGTCATGGCCTCAAGCTCAATGCCAAGAAGTGCACTGTCATCCCCTTTGGGAAAAACTTGGTACCCATGATCTACCGCATAGGCGGTAGCTCACTAAACATCAAAAGTGTTATAAGAGACCTTGCGACACAAGTGGACAGTAGTCTCTCCTTTGACTACCACATTACCACAGTAGTCAGGAAATCCTTCTACATGGCATACCTCATCACAAATGGGTTCTCCTCTAGAAAAAAGGAGGTCATTGTTCCTCTCTACTCATCCCTCATCAGACCCATTATAGAGTATAATGCCCTATTTGGCATGTATCTCATAAGACACCTATAACAATTGGAAAGGCCACAGAAATACCTCACTAAGAGGATTGCTGGCCTCAAAAAGATGCCATACGCAGACCGTCTCAAAAAACTCCAGCTCAACTACATCCCATATCACCTACTCAGAGGCGATCTCTGCCTGACATACAAAGCTATGTCAAACCCAGAGCTGTTGGACATGCTACACTTAAAGAAATCCCAATCTCTTTGAACCATATGCTCTAGGGACCTAAACCTTGTCACCACAATAAAGAGAACATGCTGGAGGGATAGATTCCTGTCCCAGATACTTCCCATACTCTGGAACAAACTACACATTCATATCAAGCAAAGTTCCTCATTAGCCCTCTTTAAGAAAAATCTTGATGACTGGATGGGAAATAGAAAATTCACCCTGGGGATCACTTCAGTGGCAAAGCTCGACAGGGGCACAGGAAAATAATCTTCTTGGGTGGCAAAAGCCAGGGAACCTTTTTGGCTAGGCTTATATGGGCCCCAGGGCCGATAGCCTAGTACCTACCTATGAACCTATGAAGCTATATATATATATATATATATATATATATATATATATATATATATATATATATATATATATATATTTATACATACACATATATACATACATATATGTCCAGAAGAGGTAAGCTCAGCAGGAACATTTGTAGAACAATAATTATGAAACTCTAATGCTTGTCATTATTTATTTGCTGGCTGCAATCCTCGGTGCACAGCTTTCACCTTCTTAGCACAAGAAAAGTGACAGGAATAAAATCCAAAATAATGAGAGACACAGGCCCAAAATCATGGTCAGTATTGCTCTTATATAGCTAGAAAGCTGCTAGAATACGTGTTTTTTACTAGAATGCACTTTCCAAATGATTTGAAGTCTGCAACTGAGATGTCTGCTGTTATTTTAGTGACTGCAGTCTTCTGTAATTTATCAGAGGCAAAATCAAGGACATTTGAGAGCTTTGCTTCTGTGGTTTATGAAAAAATCAAGCATTTCCCAAGTAAAAGGACAGTACAAACCAAAAGTGTGAGTCAAGGAATAGGCAGTACAAAGCCAAAGTTCAGTTTGCAGCTGCTTAATAAACTACACTCAGCAGGTGCTATATCAGCATTGGCCAGGGGCAAGCATGAAGTTGCTGCAAGAAAGTGAAATTACTCCTCCAGACTGAGAGGACTCCCAGAATGGACCACAATCCCTGACTACTGCTATTTATAAAGAGGGGTAAAATATAGTTAAAAATAGCTTAGCATTTTCAGTAGCTAAATTACAAGGTCTATGAGCTATGCTATCTATTCCATTCTTGAATCTCTGTTTAAACTACACATTACGAAAGTTGCTCACTCGAGTGACTGAGTCTGCACTTTGGACAGGGCAGAACAGGACAGGTGCAACTGAAACTACAACCTGCAAGCTGCAACTCTATTCAATAAGTTAAACACTTACGTTTTAGAAAAGTTTTAGGGCAGCTAGGTCCATCCACCAATGCCAAGCCCTTTGAGGCAGGGCAGCAGATACTACAGTAGGCAACAAGACAGTACTTTACTAGTGGCTCTGCCGCTGTTGAAAATGTTTGAATTCCTTCACTTTGTTCCTAAGCAGTAACAGGTATATTATGTCTACTGTATCAATCAATAAACAGCAGCAAAAGGTATATTATGTCTACTGCATCAATCAACAAACAACAGCAGAAGGTATACTATGTCTACTGTATCAATCAATAAACAGCAGCAGAAGGTATATTATGTCTATTGTATCAATCAATAAACTGCAGCAAAAGGTATATTATGTCTACTGTATCAATCAATAAACAGCAGCAGCAGGTATATTATGTCTACTGCAGCAATCAATAAACCTGTTGCCTGACTGAGTCTACTGTTTGTTCCATTACTAAGAGAGTTAGGGGGTTCAGGTTAACTGGTCAGTGGGGTGGGGAGAGGGACGGGAGAGATACAGCTACAAATATGTAAGTGTGATGTGTTTCCAAATATATTGAAAAAAGGAAACTAAGAAAATGGTGAACATTTAAACAAAGTAAAAAAAAAAAAAAAAAAAAAAAGAGAAATGCACCCGCCTGCTTACCCCAATTAAAAGAAGCTAGACGTCATTGGGTAAGTAAGTTCAATTGCTTGGGAGGTGAAAACTTAATTACTTAAGAAAGAGAGAAAGAGTCAGATGGGGAAAACAGCATGGATAATTTTGTTTTGGATGATTTTTTTTTTAACTGTACATGTTTATGGGGATCCCAGCTACCACCAGGCCACAGAGAATCTTACACTGGATCTGGCTCTGCTTGAGAAATGTGTAATGAACAAAAATACTGGAGAGATGTGCTTCATTGAGGTCTTTCTACTCATCTGAATGAGTTTTATACCTACTGTTCTCTTCCACAAATGCACTTTACATGAAATGGTGGAGGCTGAGATCATGAAATCAATGTCAGCACAAACCTTTGCAACATAACATTAATTCAGTTTTGAAAAGCAACTAATGAACATCAGTGTTATACCATGCAAACATAACCTTCAAGTAATTTGCAGTTTCCTTTGAATACAGCAGAAAAGTATGTCAGTGACCATGTCACCATATAATATGCCTATGGAGAAAGGGGACACAAACTGCTTAACAAAGCTCCCAGGTCTCCTGGCAAAAAAAGCTAAATACAAGTGTTGAGATAATATGTTGGGGTAGTTTCAAGACTTAAACCCTTCATATTAACACAAAAAAGCAATTCATATTGTTGCACTTTAAATTTGTTTTGGTGTTTTTTCAGTATTTTTTGCTTATTTTATCGAACTTTACAACTTTTTCACTGTTTGTGTGAAGTTGCTAACTTTATGATTTAAACAGCTGCCTGATCACTTTCCCACTTTTTCACACTTTACTTAGTTTCATTTAAAAGCGCTTATATTGTGCATTCATTAATCTTCTGTCTACTTGTGTGTTTAACAAATCCTCCACTGTGTTACAGTGAGAATTTTTTCCTTGAGAATTGATTATATTCCACCACTATACTGCGAATAAAACTGTTTTACCTGTAACTTTTCTTTTTACATTCTTGTATTTACTTTCTACTTTAAAATACCGTTAAAGTTGTTTTTCTAGTCAGCGTATAGCAGTACTGATTACTCAGTGGCAGAGACTGTTATTGCTTTCCTAAGGGACAGACATTACTAGCTGGAGATCTAGCTGCTTTCTTATTGGTTCTTTCAATTTAGTTTTTAATAACCAAATAAACTACAGAGTTAACTCATCAACGCCTAAATGGTGTGGAATGTTACACCTTTAGCAGCTTACCCACATGTTGCATTCATACTTTTCAACTGTCCAGACCTTTACCTCATATTTTTGGCCTGTTTCTCATAAAATTTGTGGTTTTTATTTTATTTGTTTATTTATTTGTAAATCACTGAGAACTGAGGACACTAAATAATGACAAATATTTTATATTTATATTTCATATCCTCCAGCAAATGTGTGCTAACACAAATCCTGTTGTTCTATTAACTTTCTAAGTTTAAAAGAGCAGTATTTAAATTCTGTCCCTATTTTTGGGCCTTTTCCCCCCTCATCATTTTAGGCTTTGTCCAGATTTATTGCACTAAGAGGTTGAGCTGTACGCTTGCATTCAAGAGCATTTTCTGAAAAATAAACTTAAGAAGGGTAAGATAAAGGAAAGTAAATATTTTCTGAACTATAATTTTATTTATTTTATTTGATATTTGTTGACCAGGAATGTCCAACTGAGCCACGGCCCTTTTTCATAAAAGATAAGTAGGATAATCATCCCACGTTACACTATTTGCTAGCATTTTCTGAATGAACTAACACACAAAATAACAGACACAATAAAACAAAAATAATACAGCAAATAAGTAGAATTTGTAGTGTTCCTATCAGAACATCGGAAACTATAAATAGCAAATGACCTAAAGGCCAAAAATGCCAGATCTCGATATGCTTTCTGTGAGATCGCATTACAGTGAAGATCAGAATATTTGCCCTCTCCTCACTGTAGTGTGATCTCAGAGTTGATATATATATATATATATATATATATATATATATATATATATATATCTATGTATATATATATTTATTTATTTAGTGGGGGTGGCGGAGTTTGAGTCCGGCATTTTCGACCTTTAGGTTGTTTGCAATTTATAGTTTTCGATATTCTTATATAGAGCCAATTTTTTACACATGGTCAAAAAATGTTGCGTGCTTAGCTAGGCAATAGTAGAGTGGTCAAACATGCAATAAAACATGTAATAAACATCAAGTTGGGTGAATTAAAGAATATTTAATGCAATGACTAGTGTCAATGCAAGGAGAAGCAGTGAAGAGAACTGGAAGCAAGGCTAAGGTTGAGGAAGAAAAGATGGGGAAAGAGCAGGGAGGTTGAGTGAGGAGTTAGAGAGGTATGGATGGAGAGGTGTAGTTACGGGTGATTTGAGCAGTAACAAGTACAGGTAGAAAGTAGGTGTACTTACAGACTCTATATCATTATGTGTGTATATACCTTTAAGAAGCTATCAAAGGGCTTGCACAAGTGTATAAATATTGAGCATGTGCGAGCCTGACTGCCATTTTATAGTAAGCAGTTGAGATGTAAGCATGTATGTATGTAAGCTCTGTTTGTTAGCTAGTTCATTCATATTTTATGATGCTACTATCCATTCTGAAGTGTTTGCATGTACTAAAGCATCTAACTGAAACCCCACGCCTTCTTGTTACATGTGTTAGAGACGAACGAGTGACACAGACCTTTTATTCATGAGCACAGGTTGACTGTCAGAAGCAGGTGGGTAGGTAGAGATTGGCTAGGTGCTGTTTAACAGGGATTTAAGCAGTGACATGTCCACTTGGACAGTAGGTGTTCTTTGAGCGCTTTTTTGAATTCATGTGGATGAGTTAATTGTCTGATGGGTAAGGGTAGCATTATTCCAGGCTAGGGCTGGGGAATGGCTGTAAAGGTATTGGCCCATAGTTGTTTTGGGTTTGTATATTACAAGTTGTTCTAGACTGGCACTCCTGAGGGCTCTGGTGGGGATGTAAACAGAGATGAGAGAGGAGAAGTCTGGACAGGTGGAAGGTTTGTAAAGTATAGAGTATATGAAGAGGAGTTGGGAAGTTGATGGGGGTACTCCAGCCAGTTTAAGGTGTTCAAGTGAAGGACAGTGATGTGAGAGAAAGGTCTGGTTAGCAGCAAGCCGAGCTATCTTATTGTAGGTGGCTTCAAGTTTAATTAAAATAGAGGACTGAAGGTTAGTTAAGATTTGGGAGCTGTAGAGGAGGCTGGGGTAGAAGATAAGCATAGGCAAGGGAAATATGAGAGTCTTTGGTTAGGAACTTTTTGTTTCTGTATAGTAACCCTAGTTTTTGGTGGGTTTTCTTAATGCAGTAGCAGACATGGAGGTCAAATCTGAGCTGGTCATCTATAACAGCCCCTAGAATCTTAGTGTGGGTTTCCACATTTATGACAGTATTGTTTAGCGAGGTAATGGAGAAGGTTGGTTTGGCATGGGAGTGGGATTTTTGGAGGAATAGATGAAGTTTGGTCTTTTTAGGATTTAGTATGAGCTGGTTATTAGTGAGCCAGTTTTTGACTGAGTTGAAGGAGTTTTGGGTGAGTGTATGTAGGTCAGAGACAGTATTAACAGTGAAGATAATTGTGGAGTCATCAGCGTATTGTTTGAGGGAGGAATGAGGACAGGAAGTGGACAGGAGGTTAGTGAAGACATTAAATAATAAGGGACATAGAACTGACCCTTGAGGAACTCCCATTTTGATTGGGAGGAAGGGAGAAGTCACTGAGAGCCATTTAACAGATTTCAATCTGTTGGACAGGTAGTTGTCAAAGCAGGAGATGGTAGAATTGGAAATATTAAGATTAAAGAGTTTAGAGAGCAGAAGGGGGTGAGAGACAGTATCAAAAGCTTTTGAGAGGTCTAGGAAGAGGCAAGAAATGAGTTTGTTATGGTCTCTAGCTAAGGAGATTGTGTGGGTGAAATATAAGAGAGCGGTAGTGGTACTGTGGTTATGGTCAAAGCCGTGTTGGGTGAGTAGGTTTTGTTGCAGGAGGTAATAAAGTATCTGCCTGTGAATGCATTTTTCAAGTATTTTGGACAGGATTGCAATGGGCCAGAAATTTTACAGCTCGATCGAGTTTCCTCCTCTGTGGATGGGTAATGTATAGAATTGCTTCCAGAGTGAGGACACTGTGGACTCTCGTACTAATAGATTAATCAGGATGGAAATGGGTAAGGCAAAAGAGTTAGCTGCAAGTTTGAGGAAGAGTGGTGGTAGTTTGTCAACAGAAGGAAAGCAAGGTTTAAGCTTAAGGAGGAGCTTTTTATACAGCTAGTGGGAACTGGTTTCAGTGAAAACAAGTTGTTTTGGCTGGGGGGAGGGGGTGTGGTGAGTGGAGCTTGGGGCTGGTAAGAGATTGCTAATGGTATCTATAAAGTATGTGTTTAGAATGGTGGCTGTTTCTTCTGGAATGTTATTTGGGCATGGGTTGGGAGATACGAGATTACCAAGGTGAAGGACTTGGTTGATGGAATTCCAGAATTTTTGGGCTTATGGGATGAGTAGTTTGAGTTTTTAAGTAGAAGTTTTTCTTGTCAATATTTACTTGTTTTTTGATGAGGTTACGAAGTTGTTTGTAGGTGGGCAGGAGATTTAGTACTAATCCAGAGTTTCCAGGCATTGTCTCTATTGTGACTGAGTGAGTGGATCGATTGGGTAAGCCAGGGTGAGGAGAGAGATTTGGCTCTAATGGATCTTAGGTGGGTAAGAGAGTTGAGTATAGACTCATAAGTTCATAGGTGTTTACTAGGCTAATGACCACAAGGGCCTTTTTTAATCCTAGCCATGCATCCCAAATCTCTGACAAGTTCTGATACCCTTGATAAGTGTAACTAGAGGTTTGGGAGATGAACCATTTACAGGTTACCTGAGTCCATTAGAGGCATAGGTGTCAAACCAGGAATGAATTTACGGTTTCCCATTCAATTGTCCAAGTTGCACTTGAATTGTGTTAGGGAGAAACTCTGTGCACATGGATGGGGACCCTGTTCCACAGATGCGGTAGTCTCTGGGATACATAGCTATCTCTCCATCAGGATCTATTTATATCACAGGCAAGGTTTAAGTCTTTACAATGGGTAATTCTGTTGCTCTTTGTTGTGTGGATATGCAGGAGGTCCACCAGAGTGGGGTCTGACAATGACCTATATGCCAGGCATAGATCTCTCCTCAAAAGCCTGTAAGTGACAGAATACAGGGATAGGGCCTTGAGGCAGTCTGCATACAACATTTTATTTACACCCTGTATTCTTTTAGTGAGGAACCTCTGTGGGCATTCCAATTGTTGGATATGCCTGGAAAGGTACATACCAAAGGGTGCATTGTACTCAATGATAGGTCTGATGAATGCCGAATACATTGGAACAATGACTTCCTTGGACTTTGATGCCATACCTTTGTTTATAAGTTGTGCAATATAGAATGATTTCCTCACCACTGTAGACACATGAAGGTCAAAGGCTAGATTACTATCTATGTGTGTCCCTAAGTCCCTGACTACTGGGTCATCTCTAAGGGGTGTGTTGTCAGTATGACAGATACCAGGGATGGATGACTTCCCAAAGGATACTATTATGCATTTCTTGGCATTTACTTTTAGTCCATGGTTCTGACACCAGTTGTTTGTCTACGTCAGCCCCTCTTGGAGAACAATTGTGTCAGTGTGTGATTCAATGACAGTTCCTAATTTGCAATCATGTGCAAATTTAGTCAGTCAGGGACCATTGATATCGGTTTTGCCTTCTGAGAAGTAAATGCCAAAAAGTAGCAGTCCAAGGACTGATCCTTGAGGGATTTCACTTCTAACTGTCCTCTTCGTAGAGGTGGACTCCCCAATTCTAACTTCCTGGGTCCTTTCTGTGAGTCAGTTGGCTATCCACCAGGTGACATGTGGGTTTTTACCTAACCTCTTGAGTTTGTCAACAATGCCCAAGTGGGGTACTGTGTCAAATGCCTTGGCCAGATCAAGGTAGGCAGTGTGAAGAATTTTGCCCTCATCCATTGTTTTGGTGACCTTCTCAAAGAAGTCCACCAGGTTGTGTAGGTATGATCTGCCCTTGACAAAACCAACTGGGTTGTGTCCAGTGTCTGGAGGTTTACAATATCTCAGTTAATCATCTCCATGATACTTCTTTCCATGACTTTACATATAAGACTAGTGAGACTTGTGGGTCTGTAGTTTCCAGGGTCTGTAGATTGCGCACCTTTGTGCAGAGGAATGACTGTTGCCTTTCTCCATTCATGAGGCACGGAACCTGTTTGGATGCTACAGTTAAATAGTAATTCCAGAGGCCCTGATAGGTCACGTTTCATGCTCTTTAGAAGGAATCCTGGGATATTGTCTGGGCCCATTGATGCAGTGTTCTTGATCTTAGAGAGAGCATTAAGGACCTGTTCCCTAGTGATAGTGGGGGGAGATATATTTGATGATATTTCCTGAGGGAAGATTGAGCAGGAGAGAGGGGTATGGTTGGAGCTGAATTTATCAGCCAGGAGGTTTGCTATGTCTTCTGGCTCAGTACAAGTAGCTCCATTTGCAATGAGCTCTGCACACAATTGTGTTTTGCCTTTGAGGTAGCAGACATAGCTAAAGAATGCTTTGTGGTTGGCCTTGGCCTGGGAGGCCAAACTAACTCAGTTTTGGCTTTGGTAGACTTTATTTTTCCTCTGAGTTTGTTTAGTTTGATGAGAGTGCTTGTATCCTTCTGGGTGCTGCACCTCCCAATTTGTGGCAAGATTTTCTTCCTCCTGTTATACAGCCTATTGATTTTTTGATTCCACCAGGGAGGCTTGTTTTTTGAGTTAGTTCTGTACTTCTTCCTGGTGGGTACAGCTGCCTCTCTTGTACAGGATTTCTGTGAATAGTTCTGCATAGGCAGCAGTGTTCTCAGGGTTTATGAGGGCTTGAAATTTTGCCAGGCTATCACTAAATAGCAGGTTAGCCTTAGAATAGTTCCTGAATATTCCAGATTTAGCTGGGGTCCAGGTTTTATTTTTACTTCAGTGGAGACTATTTTGTGGTCTGACCTTACCAGTGAAGCCATTACAGTAGGGGTTGTGCAGCTCTCTTCCATATTAGTGAGGACCAGATCCAGTATGGTTGCAACCCTGGTTGGTGTACTGACTATCTGGTCCAGGGAGTTTGTGTTTACAAAATCCAGGAATCGCTGTGAATGTATGTTTGGTGTTGTATAGGATTCTCAGTTAATAGTGAGGTAATTAAAGTCACCCATGAATATGGCACTGGGTTGGGTGGTTACTGTTTCTAATAAGTTTAAATAGATGGTATGAGTTTCCTGGGTCATATAGGGGGACCTACAGCTTGCAAGGAAATGGTATTGGATTTTGCCTATGTTGATTTGAACATGGAGCAGCTCAAGTGCATTGTCCTGTTTGACCAGCCTTGAAGTACATTTATCTTTGATATAAATAGAGACACCTCCACCTTTAGTCACTATAAAAGCTATTAAAACTGTACAAATTGCAATCCTATCAGTAAGAAGTATTCTTTGCTGTGATAATAGGTTCATACTAAGTTAACTGCCCTTCTGAGACATTTTAAGCTTAGCCAATTATCCCTTGTGAGATTCAAATCCTGCACCTTGCGTTTGTAAGGCGAACACCTTATTCATTAAGCCACCCTCCCAACCCTATGCATTCACAGTCGTTCCATAAATACTATACCATATTATGATGCACAGAAACACTAAATAATATTTTTTGCTAAACTTTCTCAAATAATTTGTTATATCTTGGAAACTGTATAACCTAGACATATACTGTTAGAACATTTTTATTAACCAGACAAATTTTCACATGAGAACAAGAAATTCCTCTATGAATTCATGTTTACTGAAACATTTACAGAAATATGAAAACATATGCTTAATTGTATAATTAGCAGTATAAATAATACTGAATATTTCTCAAGATCTGCAACTTACAGTGCAAGTCTGAAAGAATGTTTTCTTCAACAATATCCAAGGTTTCACCTAATGTCATGCAACAGTTCGTAAGTCACTTGTTTTTGTAGTATTAATTACATATGGAAATATTGTTCATTTTCATAATTACTAACAAACAGCAATATCTCAGGTATAGTATGACATAAATGGACATTGACAATGAATTTTCCTGTCTCCCACCATGGCATATCACAATATGCCTCTCAATAATATGTATAGCTTTCAGTTATAAAAATATAAACATAAATATGAAAATATGAATAAAACTGATGAACAGTGATTAATTTCTCTCCTGTGAGACATCCTTGATTAACAATTTTGGTGTTACTTTGTTAACAACTACTGGCACGTTCTAATATTGCCTATTATTTATTGGTAATGTCACTTGGTAAATGAAGCCAGACCCCAAAAAATTCTGGATGCCATAAAGAGCTATGAGCTTGAACTGGAAGTACACAAAAAAGGAGCTACGGGCTTGAATGAGTCAAGAAGCAGTACATGAGTGCACATCTAAAGCCAATCTTGTAGCCAGTCTAGGAAAGGTAATTACCATTTGCCTGGTACTGGTGCTAAAGCCATATTTTGTTTATCCGTATTATACCCTAGATCAAACATAGTAGCTACAAGTTGAAACACTTCCCCTAGTAGTTGCACAAAGAGGCTTAGTCTTGTACTAACAGGTAGATGTTATTCATGTGTAGATATAGATTTATGTCTTTTAGACCAATAGCCCTCCAGTAAATCTAATTCAGATCTCAAAGGTGCTATCCCTCCTTTAGACACACTACAAACATCTGGACCATGGAGTTGTACTTTTCAATAGTGTCCATTGCCTGCTTAGTTGAAATGGGCATTCTGGGGCAATGTAGCAATTGCCTCATGTTTATTGACAGCTACCTACTACTTAAACAAACTGTCACACTGTATGACAGATGTAGTTATATAATGTTACCTCAGTCAAACTTCTCACACAAAGCCACTGCAAACAAGAAGCAGGTTATCAGTAACAAAGAGCACCATGCTAAACCAACCACACATGATCAAACACAAAGATCTACATATGCTGAGGCTCTTAAACACAACCTACCTAAATACAAAGGACTCTTAAATGTAACATAAACAAGTACCCTCAACAAGCTCACAAACACACAACACAGGTGGCACCCTCTGTGAAACGTACATCCAAGAGTCACAACATCTCAGTTCAAAAGCCCAAAATGCAAACCTCTGCACAACCCAATATGCTAGTCATATGTGACTCCATAGTGAGACACAATGATGCAACACTCACCGGACAATATAAGGAGACTGTCACGGTCAGATCTCTACTAGGTACCAGGATTCACCACATTATGCATGCACTTATGACCTTGCATCATAATAATGCAGATAATACAGTCATAGTGCCTGTGGTTAAAAATGATTTGTCAGGTAACTTCCTGGACTATATGAAGACAGACATGATGGAGCTCTCAGAATATGTGTCCAAGGCAGGTAATAACCTAGCCTTGAGCAGAATTTTACCATCATGGAGAATGATACCACAATACAAATAAAAGATTACTAAATTAAACAATTGGCTTAGCTTCTGATGCATTCTAAAGGTGGTTCAATTATATTGGCCTGGGAGGAGATGTTAGACCGTCCTAACTGTTGTGCCAGGGATGGCCTGAAACTATCCCCCCAAGGCTTTCCTTTATTAGGAAAGACCTTGCACACCACCATAGTGCCTTTTATTGACAATGCCAGTCTTCAAAAGCTTCCAACATAACAACATAGAATTCAGATAACATAAATGTACTGCTACTCAATACTAAGAGCCTTAACAAAAACCTTCACTCACTACAGGCAGTCCTTACCTTGAAATGCATCAATATATGCATCATCATGGAGACCTTGTTCACAACATTAAGACTACCCATCAGTTAAATACTTCAGTGCCTACCATGCATTCAGGTGCACTGCACTAGGTGAGGGCACAAAAGGTAGTGGTATCTCTATATCTGTAAAACACAATTTCACATTGACACACATTAGACAGGATAACAACCTGAAACCCCTCTATGTCTAACTTACCATTAACAAAACTCCATGTCATATCATGGCCAAGCACAGAACCCTGTCTATGTCCCCCTTGGCCCATACCTTCTACCGGACTAGTATGGAAGTCCTAAGCATTCAGCTAAACACCATTCTCCTAAGTGAATTTAACTACCCATCTATCAACTGACTGACTTGTACATCCCTTAACATGTTTGCCCATTTAATTTTGGGATTCTTAAATATACACCCCAACTAGGGGCAACAAAATCCTGGACTTGCTTTTCACCAATACGGGACAACTGTGTTCCTTATCAGTTGCAACTTCCTCCCTAGTCAAATCACAGCATAAATCAGACACAGTCACCATAACACTGAAATCAGAAGCATCTTCCAATAACTTGATATTCAGAGACTATGCTAAAGCTAATCTAGTTAAACTGAGCAATAAGCTGGTTAGATTCAACATCCCCTTCAAACCTGATGATACCTCTGCATATATGGAATCCTTTACCGCCAAATTCTGTACATATGTAGTTTGCTGCATAGATGCAGCTGTCCCCTTCCAAAGTAAATATAATGCCAAATTTAAAAATAAACCCATATGATGGAACACAAATATTCACAGGCTCTACAATAAAATTAAAAGCTCGCAGCACACAAAAATAAATGTAACACTTTAGCTGGCAAAAAATGCTTTTGCTAAATTTAACAGGGAACTCCAGACCCTTATCAAATCAACTAAAGCTAAATATGAGGTAACACTAACCATCCAGGCAAAAGACAACCACAAAGACGTCTTTAACTGTGTTAGAAACCTCAGAAACAATTCTCAGCACTGGTAGAGCTAATAGTAAATGATAGCATATACTTAGACCCTGGGAACATAGCCAATCTACTGGTGGATAAATTTAGGTCTAACTTCACCCACTCCTCCTCACATTCACAGATCACATGCCATCATCCACTACCTGCCCATTTCAAGTCTCCCATGAAAAAGCCGACAAAGCACTACTCAAGACCAAGAACACTGCTTCTATGGGGCTGGATAACATACCAGGATGCCTACTGCTAGCCTGAATCAGGTCAAACCCTTTACAGATATTATTCAACATCAGACTCCAAACAGACACAAAAGTCGGGCATCACTGTATCCAGTTAATTGTAGGCCCATATGTCTGACCAGCCTAATCTGTAAGGCTATGGAAATAATCATGATGGAATTCATAAATAAGAACATAGACAACCTACAAATGTTTGATCCAAGCCAGTTTGGTTTTGTCAAGAGCAGATTCTGCCTACTTAAACTGTTTGACATCTTTGAGAAGATCACTGAAGCAATGGATGAGAGCAAATCAGTATACACTGTATACCTATGCTTCACAATGTTGTTCAACACCATACCACACTCGGGTACAGTTGACAAACTCGCCCAGCTAAATGTGTATCCCACATAGCTCATTAGGTAGCAAACTGGCTCACTAACAGAACACAGGTAATTAGGATAGGTGGCTCTACCTCCTCCAAAAGACCTGTCATTACTGCAGTATCCCCGGGTTCCATGCTTGGACAACTCTGCATTGACATTTACTTTGTGGTGGCCAAAGGGTTTATGGCTGACTGCGATTGCAGATCACTGTAACATGGTTTCATCATAAACTCTCCAGAAGATATCAAGATCCTCAAAGAGGGCCTTTCCTCAAACAAATAACTAGTGTCAATACTACGGCCTAAAACAAATGCTAAAAAAGTTTATAATGGCAAGCATGACATCCCCTCTAATTACTACTTCACACCTCTGAAAATCGATGTGGTAGTTAGGGACCTGGGATCCTGTGTAGGCAATGAGCTGTCCTTTGATCACCATGTATCCACTATTGCAAGAAGGTCTTTCATTGCACATCTTATTAGTAAGGGTACTGTGTGCAAGTCAAGGGATTCAATCATTCCACTGTATTTAGCACTTATTAAGCCAATCATTGAGTATAATGTCCCTTTTGGTATGTACCTCACCAAACACTTGACACAACTTGAACAACCACAACTCACCAAGAAAATACACAGCCTGTCACTCTTCTCTGTAGCTTACAATATGCTATGGGGCCATCTCTACAGCTACAGACCCTCAGCCAGCCCCGTCTTTTCAAACCTACTGAACATCTTGAAGTCCAATGGAGGCATAAACACCCACTCAAGAGGTCTTAACCTTTTCTGTAACATAAACAGAACATGTTAGAGGGATAGATATGCATCACAAAGAATACCACTTCTCTAGAATCATCTTCCTGTCCACATAAAGCAAAGTACATAGAGAGGAAATCACAAGTTCACCCCTAGTTTGGTACCTTTGTCCTTATGGATAGAAGTAATATGCAAGTATCTGCCTGGCTCTGTGCTATTCATGCTTAAAATACAAGAGTTAAAACCTTCTTGTGAATGCACAGGTAGGTAATAACAATACTAACATACCTTTGAAGCTAAGAAACTTTAAGTTATCCAAACTGATTTTACAACTCAGCAATGAAGTCCAGCAGTTTCTGTCCTTTGGCAACCAGGATGTGCATGTATTTGACAGCTTTACTGATACAGGTTGTTACTAGAGAATGCCAAAACATTCCTCTAAAAACTTGTTTGTTTTTTTTTTACCCCCACTACGATGCCCATAAGGCTTTGCAGGCTTTATTATTCTTCACTAATGCCTCTTTGGTGACAGTTCTCATTTCTGAAAATGTAACGCTGAGCTAAGTTTACTACAATGTGTTGAAAAGTGTAAGTCAGTGGTACACTTCTGAAAAGTCTTCACCATCCTTTCACTGTGGTAAAATTATGGGTTGCTATAGAATTTAGGGGTGTAAGTGGTGCCATGCTCCTCACGTGGAGGTGCCAAATATTTTGTATGTGGTTTTTATAGGTTTTGATAGATGTTTTTTTAGAATTTTTCATTCAGAAATCTATCAATTTAAATATTTTCATAGGTTCATAGGTTCATAGGTGTCTACTAGGCTAATGGCCCTGGAGCCTTTAAAAGCCTAGCCAATAGAAGTGCCCTGGCATCATGCCACTAAACGTTAGTTCCCAGTGCCTCTATTAAGTAGACCCACTGGAGTGATCCCCAGGGTGAACTTTCTATTACCTATGCACTCATCAAGATTTTTCTTGAAGAGGGCCAGTGAGGTGCTCTGCTTGACATGTATGGGAAGTCTATTTTAGAGCATGGGCAGTCTCTGGGTGAGGAACCTCTCCCTCCAGCATGTTCTGTTGATTGTGGTAATGAGGTTGCGGTCTCTGGAGGGTGTCGTACGGAGGGATTGGGATTTCTTTAGATGCAGCATTTCTAACAGGGCTGGGTCAGACATGGCTTTGTAAATCAAGCAGAGATCGCCTCTAAGTAGGCGATATGAGACAGAGAATAGCTGGAGTCTTTTGAGTCTGTCCATGTAGGACATGTGTTTAATGCCTATGATCCTCTTTGTGAGGTACTTCTGTGGCCACTCCAGCTGTTGCAGGTGTCTAGTGAGGTACATACCAAATGGGGCATTACACTCAATGATTGGTCTAATGAGGGAAGAGTAGAGAGAGAGATGATGACCTCTTTCTTCCTGGATGCAAAACCCTTGGTAATGAGATGTGCCACATAGAAGGACTTTCTGACCACAGTGGCAATGTGGTGGTCAAAGGAGAGGTTGCTGTCAACCTGTGTCCCCAGATCTCTTATAAAACCTTCAGTGTTCAGTGGGCTTCCATTGATGTAGTAATTAGTGGGAACTGAGTTTTTACCAAAGGGGAAGATGACGTATTTTTGGTGTTAAGCTTAAGGTCATGGTTTTGACACCAGTCATTGGTCTCAGTGAGGCCTTTCTGTAGGATATCTGCATCACTTGGGGAGTTAATAATGGCTCCCAGTTTGCAGTCATCTGTGAACTTGGTAAGCCAGAGTCTGTTTGTGTTGGCCTCGACTTCTGAGAAGTAGAAGCTGAACAAGAGAGGACCCAGGACCGATATTGGAGTTCTCTACTTTCACACTGTGTGTTCTATCTGTGAGCCAATTTGCAACCCACCTAGTGATATATGGGTTGATACCTAGTTTGGTGAGTTTTTCAATAATTCCCGAGTGAGGAATGGTATCAAAGGCCTTGGCCAGATCGAGGTAGGCTGCATGCACTGCCTAACCTTCATCCACAGCCCTGGTGACTGACTCAAAGAAGTCAACCAGGTTGAGCAGCCATGATCTCCCTTTCACAAAGCCAAACTGCAAGGGGTCTAGAGTTTGGAGATTTCCTATATCTTTGTTAATCAGGTCCATGATGATGTGCTCCATAGCTTTACATACCAGACTCGTCAGGCTAACGGGGAGATAATTCCCAGGGTCAGTAATCGCTCCTCCTTTATGGAGAGGGGATGACTGTAGCAGTGCGCCAGGTGAGGCTGTGATTGAACAGGGCACACAGATGTGGTGCCAGTTCACTTTGTAGTTCATGTAGAACACAGCCAGGGATATTATCGGGTCCCATGGAAGCTGTATTCTTGGCCTTGGACAATGCAGCTTTTACCTTTCCTGCAATAATGCTGGGTGCCTGGCATTCTGTGATTGGTCCTTTTGGGGGGAGAGGAGGAAAGTTGTCACTGACTCTGTCATCCAGTATGTTGGCAATATCTGTTGGCTGAGTATAGGAGTTACCATTGTGCAGCATCTCAGAGCAAATCTGGGTATTGCCATGGAGGTTCTTGATATAGCTATAGAAGGCTTTGTGATTGTTTTTAGTGTCTGCCGCAATTCTGCCTTCATAGCTGGCTTTAGAGGATTTGATGAGGGATCTCAATGTTTTGTTGATGCTAATAGAGTTTTTCCAGCCTTGGGGCTTCACCTTTCTCTGCAACAGTTTCTTCCTTCTGTTGTAGAGTTTATTAATGGCAGGGGACCACCATATTGGCTTCTTTTTTTTGGAGGAGAGCGTCTTGGTTCTGTTGGGTATGGCTAGTTCCATGCATTGTGTACATGTTAGTACAGTGCATTGGTGCATGATTCGGCAGTTATGCAGCTATTTTCCATTGGCATAGGTGCCATGAAGTTAGCCACCTCTGTTTTTAGGAGTTCAAAGTCAGCTTTGGAGAAATTATTCAAGGAGGTTACCTTTGTGGGTGGTGAGGGTGAGATGTGGATTTCCTAAGTGATTAGTTTATGGCTGGATCTCACTAGGGAGGGACTGACTACTGGTGTAGAGCAACAGTCGCCCATGTTAGCAATAACCAGGTCAAGGATGTTGCTTCCTCTAGTGAGGGTCAGAATGAGCTGGTCCAGGACACTGGAACTGATGAATTCCAGGAAGCGTTGGGCCAGTGTATTGGTACTGGAGTAGGTTTCCCAGTTGATCGGGGGGTAGATGAAGTCTCCTAGTAAGAAAGTGTTGGGTTGGACCTTGACAGATTCCAGGGTACTTAGGAACATGGAGTGAGTCTAGGGAGATGGTTGGGGACCTATAGCAGGCTATGACCTGCATCGCCATCTTACCCAATGTTAGTTGTACCTGAAGTATCTCAGATGCATTATGCTGGGCTACTAGTCCGGCGGTGTGCATATCCTTTATGAATATGGAGCCACCACCCCCTTTGGAGCTTCGGTCCATGTTTCGGGACCGAAAGGTGTGGAATGAGTTATAGTCTGGTAGCACAGGGGTGCTTTCTGACACTTTAAACCAGGTCTTCGTTACAGCACAAACGTCAATGTTCTCCATTTTGAGGGGTACTTCAAGTGAGTGCATCTTGAGATATGACTTCTAGTGATGAGCAGCATGACCCTCAGATTGTATTTATTTATAGCTGTTACGCTGGTAATTTGGTCTTTGGAACACCACCTAATAAGGCACTATAGGGTTGGCAAGAGTCTTAGCCAGTGCTCAGAAACCCAGGGGTGACAGATGCAGGCCATCTCTGGAAAAGCATCGAGGTCTATCAGTCATGTCATCCCAAGCAGACAGATACTGGATCCCCTTAGAATAACACCAGAATCAACTATTGAAGTCAATCATTTTTTTGTTTATAGTGCGGTATCATTCTGGGTGATGGTAGGATGCTGCTCAGGGCTGGTGTTATACCTGCCTGGCCCACATAATCTGAGAGCTCCACCATGTCTCTTTTCATGTAGTCCAGGGAGGTAAGTCTCAGGTCATTCACACCAACATGGACAATGACAGAGTCAAACTTGTACTTGTTGTGGAGTGAACTGAGTGCATGTGTATTGTGACAGAGTATGGCACCTGATAGACAGCTGACTGTTACCTTCTCCTTATTCAACCTAGTGAGTGGGATATCAGTGTACCTCACTATTGAGTCACCTATGATTAGT
Source organism: Protopterus annectens (assembly GCF_019279795.1). Lineage (NCBI taxonomy): Eukaryota > Metazoa > Chordata > Ceratodontiformes > Protopteridae > Protopterus > Protopterus annectens. Next base: position 1,314,738,817 of record NC_056733.1, read on the forward strand.
GTATTGGGCAGGGTGTTTAGCCTTAGGAGCTTAGGTTGTGGGGCACACTGTGGAGGTGAGCTATGTGTCCTGCGGTTTGTGCTGTGTTTCTCTCATGGAGCATAGGCAACTTATGATGTACACACCATTAGCTTCTAAGTGCACAAACCACAGGGGCAGCACAGTGGTATGACATTCATATGCTTAATGAGGCACAGTAAAGAATTACTGCTAACATGCTAAATTACCTCTAAGCTAGCTCAGCATATCAAAATTGCCATGAACCAGTAGGGCAGAACACAAATAAAGTTACACAGACTCCTCTGTAGTGGTCAATGTTGGTTAAATTAATAGCCTCCGTATAAATACAATTGTAAGTTTTAGTGCAAGTGTAAATATAAAGATAAGACATTTGTGATAATACATATCAAATGGCGAACTGGAACTTTGCTGCTGCATCTCCTTCTCTCTCTCTCTATATATATATATATATATATATATATATATATATATATACACACACACACACATCTGTATATAAATATACCTGTATATACACACACATGCCAAATGGGGTAAACTTGAAACTTTTTTCCTATATTATTATTTGTATTTCAAATAGGGAACTAAAGACATTTTAATCATGTCTGTGGATATATCATGTCCCTATAAACGTTAATGCAACAATATGCTTGCCTACCTTTGCATTCATCAGAATATTCAGATGTAACTCCTTGCCATGAAAAAGGATGCACTATATAGCTCATATTTTAAGTGTGTTTCTGGGGGGGGGGGTAGGGTTGGGAGTACAGCAGCGGAGAATGAAAGGCAAGTAGGTGAATTTCAAACTAAAAGCTACCACAGACTGGTTTCAATGGGATATTGTTAACTTCATCCCAAGGGACTGGGCAATCCTTCCATGTACTGGTACTAGAGAGTAGGCATTAATCAGTGCCATTGTAGAGTTACCTGCATTTACAGTGGTTAAATCACTCAGTGCAGAAATGGAGACACCTCTCTTACTTTTGTACACACAATGCATTTCTAGTTGGAGTGTACAACTCACAAGTGTGCCATGGTAGTGAATGTAAGTGGAGAAATGAAATGCCTAATAGTCTGACTGCAAAATGTCAAAAGTAGTTCTTAATGACATTTGTGCTCCAGTTCCTGGGTACAGTTAATTTTTGGCATTCTCTCTCTCTCTCAACATTTGCAGGATTAGCTTTAGTACTGCTTTCTTGCATTTAGACAAATTTAGACATAGGTCCTGTTTATGAGTTACAAATTACTATGTCTTAATGGACACTTGCTAATAGACAATGTAAAATAATGGAATGCTGCTTCAGATGGTTGATTGTAAGCAACCTCTACCTTCCCGTTCCCAACAACATGATATTTAGAAGTACAGGCAGACAGACAGTGGGAATTCCCAGTGAAGACGATTCAGACTATTGTAGTATATTAGTCCTAACATCTGTGCTTCAGCATGTCCCAACAACTGGAAAATCCAGGTGAAAGGCAAGGCAGCAAATAGTACAGTGCTACTTAGGAGTACAGGAATGCACATTATTACCCATGACGGAATAAAACCCGTGGCTTATGCATGCACAAATCCATAAAAAATAAGCTTTTCTTAATAAGTATTATATAAAATTGTTTGGTCTGAAATATATTGCACATTGAACAGAAACAGATGGATTCAAGACAGTTTCCTAAATAACAAGAATTGTTATTTAGATATTATGTTTTTAGACTTCACCATGCTTCAGAAAACTATAATCTGTGAAATTACACTTCATGAGAAGTTAGCCATCAGCATGGTTCAAAAGCTACCTTCACAATGCATACCAGAACCATGAAAGAGTGTCACAGCACTGTTACTAGTGAAATACAGGTGTAAAGGTCAACGAAAGACTCAGAAGAAAGAGGTACAGTTTACATTTCATTGCATTACTTTATGTTTTATGGATAAGTAGAATTTTCAGTGTAAATGCCAGTCTGCATCTCACAGGTTCTATTGCTCATGAAGTGTCTACTTTATTTCTGTGTTATTCATGAAAAACTCAAAATAATGTATTCGTGTTAATGCAGCCTGAATTTCTAACCCTCAGAAATCCAAGGTTACATTAGCAGTGTGTCAAAGAAACTGTTCTCCACATACATCACTGCAGTGAAAGACAGGCTTGCTAAGTGCTGTTAATGGAGGCCACCTGTTAAGCCATCCATTTCACAGACAAGAAAGGGGTTGTGATGACAATAGGAGCTACGACCTCTTCAGCTTTATCTTAGCAGGGCAAAACTGGAAGGCTTGACGATGTTTGTTGTTGTTGACAGAAGCTTACCTAATTGCAGAAGAATGCTTCAGTTGTGTTGAACAGTCTGGATAATTGCCAAGTGTTTCTATAACATTTCAAAAGCTCTATTTGAATACTGTCAGTACAGTTTCAGTAGAAAGCAAATAAAACTGATAAGTGTTGACATCTAACTGATGTTCCATTTTTATGTTGTTGCATTGGGACTTTAAAGATACATAGATAACACCTTGCTTGTTTCATTTGACATGAGTAACTCCAGTAAATGAATTCTAACAGCATAAGTAGAAACAACTGGTCTGGCAAATTGTAGCATTTCTGAACGAGCATACAGAGTAAGCAATAACTGTGCCATTCTTTGCACATCTGACACATACTTCCAAGAGCAGGGCTATATTTTCCTCACTGTTTCCACATCTTTAGCCTACATCTTAGCTTTTCCCAGATACCCCCCCCCATCTGCTGACCATCATACCTCCATGATCTGAATTGAACCCATTCCTTAGGGGTGTGGTGTAGATCCCCTAGAGCAAGCACCATCTTTTCATCCAGGCATGTTCCAGGAAGTTTTTTGCTCCTTCGAGCATCAAAAAGTGCATTTGGCCAAGGAACTTATGCCTCTTTACTGCCATAACCTTTTGACTGACTGTTAGTGTCCACGTAAGTATACCAAGCTATTTTAACAGTGCTCCTTTATGGCCTGCCAGTCCCTTTTGATGACCATATACTTTGCACGAACTTCATTTGTAGCTTTTACTTCCTTGAAACTTTCATGAACAGTGTTTACTTGATTCTCTAAGAACAAAGGTTATATGCACACTCAGACTTTCCAGAAAGGATTTGGTTTAAACTTAAAGGTACATGTATGCTACGCTCTATTCAACACTGTACCACTGTCAAAGCAGCTACGCTGTGACACTTTTTTATTTTTTTTGTAATGTGATTGAATTTTATTTGCCATAGATTTTACTTCATAACATTACACAGAGTGATTTATCCATCCATCCATCCATCCATCCATCCAGCTAGCCATCCATCCATCCATCCATCCATCCATCCATCCATCCATCCATCCACTACCCTTTTTTCCCATTTTTGCACATGGAGTCAGGGTGTCACTTCAACAGCGGTAATCATCTAAAGCCATGGTTCACACTGCTGGGTGGCTGGTTCTTCATACATATCCCTTATGAAAAACATTCAATATCCTATTTTTTGTTGTGAAGTGACAATACATAACCCTCCCCACTAGCCACCAACCATCAGATTGCTTATTTTCAACACATTACATTTCTTCAAGACATACCAACACTGCTATCTTCACAACATATACTCCAGCACTGGCATGTCCTCTTTAGTGCTACTTTTTTCCTGCCACATATTCATTCATTTGCAGGCCTTTGTAGTGCCCACAGACTCACTTTACTTTTGTTGATCTCTGCTTATTTGTTACTTCATGTTGAAAAACAACAACCAGATAATTTACCATTAACCGAAAAAAAAAAATTTAGATGGAAGGAAAAGTAAATTTCATTTCTTCATAGTACAAAACCTTTTGAATGTTAATAGAAAGGATTCCAGGAGGTAATATCCACTTTTTTAAACTGAATTCACACAAAGACTGGTATAACACACAATGAAAAAAAACAATGCCCCTAAGAACAGCAATGTTCCAGTTAGGCTACTGAATCAACACTTTATGTTTATACAAGTGCTTGAAGGATCTGATTGTATGGCCTTTATAAAAGTGGCCTACAGTGCAACTAATTCCCATATATGTGCTAATTTTTGGATATAACTGGTCAATTGTGTAATTAATCCAGCAGAATTTTTATGGGAAAAAGCTGCATTCAGACTTATAGTGTACAAGCAACAATGAACTAAAGCAAATCTGGTATCCAAACATTAAAAGTGCTGTTTGTTTTGCTCAAACAGCCATCTGTGGGAGGGGGAAACATACAAAATTAGGCATCTAAAGCTAGAAAGTCTTTAGCATCTGATTTAGCCAAACTGTATGCAAAAGATCATCCAAATGTTTCAGCATCTGCACCCTAAATGGTCATCCCTGAAATGAAAACCTTCTGTTAGTTCATGCAGTTGTATGTGACATACTTGCATTAAAAATAAACTGATTACATCTTTCAGCAACCAGTGTATTTAGAATAAATTGAAGCCAATGTCAGTTCTTAATAATACAATTAAACGAGAAAGAGAGGACCAGACAGCCGCTCACAGAGGTTTATAAAAACGCTAAGTACTGTAGATGTTTTAACGTATAAGAACAACTTTTAACAATGACAGTGATCAAGTCAAGTTTACTTTATATAAAAACTGGTATCTGCTGCACAAAGATAACTTGTTAATGGAGAGAATTGTCCCCCACCTGACAATTATTTACAAGAGAGGGGCCAATTTAAAAAGTCTTCTTGAAGGTAAAAAACTTAAAGTCAACAATAGAATATGTGGCTCTTTCCCTTGTAGGGCTTGTAAGATGTGTAAACATGTAAAAACTAGTAGTACATTTGAAAAAGCAGGTAGGGAATATCTGATTGCACATAAACTTGACTGTAATTCTAAACGTATTATCTACCTGGCTGTTTGTAAAAATTGTTGTGCGTTCTATGTAGGAAAAACCGACCGCAAATTTCGAGATAGAATCTACGAACACACTTATGCGGTCTCTAAGAACAAAAGTGACAATGCCCTAGCTAAGCACATTAACACCAAAGCTGGTCACTCCTTCCAATTTTTAGCCATAGATCAACTAGTTCATGACACTAGAGGGGGACCTACCTCATTATTATTAGAATGCCGTGAACTTGAATGTCAGTTGACACTAAATGCATTCTCTTACCCTGGTCTCAATGACAACTGTAATATAGCTTGCCTATTGAAATTAAAGAGATGTATGAGACATTGAAACCAGACTAAAAAGATCTTGTGGATTTTTATACAAGCTTATAGTACTTTATTTTGAGTAGAACTTGCATGTTCCAGACACACCGGATTCATTATAAATTAAAGTAGGACTACTGTTTTAATGTATTATTTTACTATTTGTTAAAAGCTGACAGCAAATTGTTTTGTATGATAACTGTTTTGACATCTGGAAACAAATTCCATACTTTGTTTCTTTTTACTGAGTACCTAGTTATTTAGTCAATCCCCGACATTCATGAAGCTTGCGCCAGGCGCAGGTGTAGCGTAGGCGGTATAATGCCAAATATGGCCGCCGAGCAATCCAGGTACGATCTAATTCCACGTGCACTACCAGCGTACGCCAGATCTGCGCAGCCCTCGGCTTAGGTATGCTAATCACCCCATGCGCAGTACCGCACCATGCAAATGAAGGTACATAGCAATTCATGAAGTGGTGCAGGCGTAGCATAAGCCCACAGAAATGTAAACCAAAAAACACGGTTTACATTTTTCCAAACAGAACATCGGAGCTATGAAAGCGGACCCGACTCATGTATTACAAAGTTAACATATGCCAATGGCTAAATATACAGCCAATGGCATAAGAAAAGATGCACAACACCTAAAAAACAACATTTAATGTCATATCCACAGTAATGCAAAGTACAACCGCAGGGCATGTGTGCGCAAATGGGAACACAACGAAAATATATACAAATGTCATAAAATCGCAATGTAATACAAATCATGATTTCACCATAATACTCAATGGTATGCATGGTACACCACACCCAAGCTGCAAGGGTTCCTAAGGGTCTGTGACAGTGTTCAGCACGGTAACTAGGAATTAGTAGTCAATGCCATGCAAATGAGGCAAGTAATAGTGAATCGCAAACGTCCCGCCGGACTAAGGATGTACCATAAGGCACAGCGCTACATCACCGAGGAGTGGTTTAGAGGTATACATGACATCAGCAGTGGGGTGTGCCACCGTAGCTGTAAGCACATTGGAGCAATGCAAATCCGGCCTGGCCGTTGCTAAGCAAAGCCGCAGGACAGGGGTGGGGTGGTAAGAATAGCATCGTTTAGTTGAGAGCACATATGGTGCCCGAAAACGCATGTGCACGGGGATGAAAACATGCCCGAAACCCGGTAAGCGGACGCACGTGTCATGCACCATAGCTCAAACAGGAAGGTCAGGGGAAGAAAATAAGGAAATGCCGCAGTAGGGTAATTGGAGTACAACTGAGCAATTAACACCTATTAACTCACAGCGGGCAATCGACGGCAGCTGACAAGTCTGCTCACAGAAACCTGCAAAACAGGATAGGGGAGGTGTCGGACTGCAAAGAAAAGAGAACTGTCATAGCAGAGAAAAGCAAACCTGCAGTAGACCGGCCATAGAATACATTACGCAAGATAAGCCAGGTTTAGGAAAGTACAAATGAAAGCAGGCTGCTGGATGCATGCCAGAAAATGGGAGGTGAAACGTTAAGAAATGTAAAGGGAAGGGAAAGAGGAAATCCACGGCAGCCAAATGTAATTCAACACCAAAGGCACCACAATAGTAGTACCTGTCGTAAAACACATAAGATACCCTGTAGCTATGATCGTACATACACACCCTATGACATCATCAGTGTTCGCAGCACAATAGTATAAAGTGTGAAAGCACCTCACACACACCTGTGTATTCCCAAACACTGCACCATAGGTGTAAACAGACGGGGAACTTTTACAATGTACATGTTGGGAGCTGCCATAGCTGTGATTCATCACCATGTGTTAGTGACTGAAGGTGTTGTGGAGGATGATGCTGACAACCACCGCAGGCCCCGGAGGAGGAGAAGAGTGTTCAGACCAAGGGTAACCTACCAGGCGCTACATGATCTGGAGATAGTAGAGTGTTACAGGGTGGACAGGGACATCTTACAGCAAATAGTTGAGCTGTGCCGGCCACGCCTGAGATCCAGAAACAACAGAGGGGAACCCATCCCAGTGGACACGAAGGTATGTGTAAGCTTGCGAATAATAGCCACAGGTACCTTTCAAAGGCCAACTGGAGATATAATGGGGATCTCACAGGCATCAGCATCCAGGGTACTACACCAGTTCCTGGATGCCATGTTACCTCATGCCAATGAGCATATATACTTCCCCCGAACTCAGGAGGAGTTGGCTAGCAATATGCGTCTCTTCCACCATGTGGCACACTACCCAGAGGTACTGGGTGCGATAGACTGCATGCACATACATATCAAGTCACCACTCGGTGAGCATGGTAGGCACTACATAAACCACAAGGGATACCACTCCATCAACTGCCAGGTCATGTGAAATGCCCAGGGCATTATCATGGATATGTGTGCTGGCAGCCCTGGAAGCTACCATGACTCCCACATCTGGCATGCCTCACAGCTGTATCAGGTATTTGTCAGGGGGGACATCCCACATGGCCACCTTGTGGGGGATGCTGGCTATGCACTGGAGCCGTGGATGATGACTCCCATCAGAAATGCACACACACCCATGCAAGAACGCCATAATGAGGCACACGCACAAACCAGAATCATCAGAGAGCGTGTGTTCGGGATGCTGAAATCACAGTTCCGTTGCTTGGACATATCTGGTGGATCCTTGCAGTACTCTTCAGGCACGTGTGCCCACATCTTCATAGTATGTGCCATGCTACATAATATGATCCTGCGGAAACAGCTGCAGCAGGGACATAATGGTGAAGGCCCTCACAGCCCACCACAATTGCCAAGGCCATCACAGGCAGAGAGGGATTCAGACCACGAACACCCTGTGCCAGCCCCAGTAGGCAGACAGGCATGCCCAATATGCCTATGCCTTGGCAAAGAGGGAACGTATAGCACATACTCTGACAGTGTAGGCCCCTATGGACTGACACACCTCTCCACCTGCACACACAGTAAAATGGATGGCACACACACACGACCACCTGTAAATTGTAATGTATAGGTGGCCTACTGTGTGAATCCTATATAGACAGCCCTCAACGATTGCACACACAACAGCTATTGGAACAAGGAATGTCAACACCTGAACAGTACACGCACCTATCAGCATATGTTGGTACTGTATGTATAGGTTCCTAGGTACATTGGTAGGTACACGCCCGATTGTCAGAGGCCATTCATCAGTCGAGGCAAACAGTGTCTGCTGTCGCCACCACATCGAGTAACCAACTGACCCTCAGTGGAGCAGAGCCAATTGCGGGATCCATGTGTGTAATCACTGTACCCCACACACTCTGCATGGATTCCCTGGTGTGTTAATGAGGGGCTCCATACAATGTAATCATGGATGTAGTGGCAAAGCATGGATGTAGTGGCAAAGCATGGGGTGTACCCATGACAGGTATCTGTCACCCCAGAATGCTCCACCTATGGTTGTGTGAAGGTGAGCACATTATAGTGTGTGGCTCACTGTGACATACATTCCCAATGCTGGAGCACATCCATTAAACATCACTTGGACATACCATTAATAGGTCTCATCCATATGTAAACTAACTGAGTTACCCATTTGATTGCAGTATGGAGTAACAGCTGTAGTAAAGTCCACATACAAAACGCCATAACACGTGTACAAATCCCAGATGCCCAAGTGGTAAATGCACTGACTGTCGTGCATGTTCCCGGTACCATGTCCTGCAAGGGACGTTACATAATACCGAAGGCACGAATAATGGATGGTGGATGCAGGTCATCAGATCAGGTTTAGCACATGTTAGCGGGAATATGCATTGCCCAGTGCTGGTAAGCATCGTTTAAACATGACTATACGGATATGTGTGAAACAGGGCTAAGCTTCTCTGAATATCGCGCAGATCATGATCAATGATGTCCAGAACAGGTGAAACTAGCATTATTCACCCCTGTACTAATAGTGCCTACTCTGAAGGGTAAAACGACCACTGCCAGGAATAGAACACACAATCATGTACACAATCACCTAACACTAAGCTATCCAAGATGTACCAACGGCAGGTGTGTAATGTGACATGTTCAAACACAAACGTGCAGAGTCCAGGAAACAGTATTCACCGACATGTACACAATGAAAGGTGTATTCTCCCTCTCACTCTCTCTCTCATATATATATATATATATATATATATATATATATATATCAAATATATATATATATCTCAAATATATATAAATATATATATATATATATATATATATATATATATATATATATATATATATATATATATATATATATAAAAAATAGAGATAGAAAGGGTGATAGAGAGATATATGTTGATATATACGGATTCACCTATATCTGCAAATATATAGATAGGTCAACGACATGTACACAACCATGGAGGTAGAAATAAACAGGATACTGCCAACTATGGAATGTGTCACATACCGACACACGTAATCACGAGGCTTAAAGACCGAAAGAACACAGTACCGGAACACTGGAACCGCGTGTAATATTATCACGATATTAAGGGACATTTAGTTATCACTGCCGGTGTTGCGGTCCACATAGGTACTGTGTTCACCTGTGTTTGTGATTGCTGTAGTCTGTGTATGTGTGTGTTGAGGGTGCCGTGTGCATTTCCATGGGACTGTAATGTGTGTGTGTGTGTGTGTGTTTGCATCGTTTGTCTGTTAGTGCTAACTCGGAGGTAGATCAGTATGGTAGGTGCAGTCATAGCTGGCCGTAGGCATACGGTTACCATGTGTCCCACTTTAAGAGGGACAGCCCCTCCCTGGGCAGTTGTGTCCTGACAAAAAATATTAAAAATGGCAAATGTCCGAGATTGTAGGACATAATTATGTCCCATATATTATGTAATAGTTGCATTAAATAGTTATGCCTGTATCTACAAAACGTAAATGTTACATGAAACATGGTAAGTAGCTAAAGTGCTACAAGAATAAGTATGTATTCAGGATAAAAGTATGTTCTATCCTGTGTACTGACCATGGGTATGTGTCGGCCTGTAAACACCGATGTGTGTCCTGCAAATGTCCCACTATGGCCATTTGAAAAGGTGGCAACCCATGCCAAAGAGGTTCAGTCACCAACACAACTACAATGAGTGCAAATATCTGTGAGAAAAATACACGAGACAGCTGTCATTTAGTAACATTCCTTTACATATCGCTGTATTTCCGGAGGTATGGAAGTATCAACCTCACCTGCATACTATATAGAAACCAATTAACAATGGCTCAATGTATAAGCCCGTAACAACCATAGTTCAGTCTACTAAGTGATAGGTCTTCAATTAGGGAAGGAGCCCACACACATATATGGAATATGTAAAAATGCAGTCCCCACAAACTTGTATATGCTATGTACACCCACCTACATCTCCCCCACACCCGAAACAATTGCAATACAGACTGTAATAACAAACATCCACTCACTCAATTACATCTGCAGAAGCGTTAACATACCTTGTGAGAGACACATTTGTAAAGGCGCCATGTGAAATCGTAGCTGTTGTATAATGGAACAGACGGCGATGTTACAGGTTTTGTTTGCAATAGTCCCTTATCAGACGGTTGAGATGACTGGTACACTCACATGTAGAACCACATACTCTAGCCATCACACACAATCCACGGGGGACATGAATTCAAAATATCCGTGTCTCTACAAATAGCAGCTGCAATTCCTCACAACAAAACACATACAGGCCATCTCCCTGAAGGTAGGGCAAAAGGGCAACACCCAATTGGAGAATTAAATTATACCCCAGCATTGCCACGTAATTGGCGAATGGAGTAGCTGCACAGCTGATGTGCATGTAATAATTTACTCAGGAACACCAATTGGCAGCAGGAAACCACATGTTACAGGTATTGACGTATATAAGGATGACTTGCCATACATTCAAACCATATGCTCATACCATAGAACCATTTAAACAGTAAAGGTGTAAGAGAGATATCTACGAAGATTCGGAACGCTAACAAGGTATGTAGAACACTCAGTATGTTAGTGTATGTAGAGCCTGTTTTGTATTAATTAAAAGTGTACGCAATGCATAAAGTGGGAAAAGGTATTATGTAGTGATGTCTTGTTGAGCATAGTAACACTTATAGAAATTGTGTGTCCTGCTGTGGGCCACAAGGTAAACATCACATACACCACAAGGGATGTTACATGAGGGCTTTAAACAGAACAATTCCACACCACCTGCCGTCAGTGGTAGGGTATGCCCAACAAGTACGTGCCATTGCAGGGGATAGTATATGTTGATATACTGTCACAGTAGGCATGTGTATGGGCATATAACGACAATAACATGCCTAAGGTGGTCCTGCTGTGCAAGTATGCTTTGCATTATGGGATAATGTGCAAAACATGTGTAATGTACAGTACTGTAGGTAGATATGTCAGATATTCTACACAGCACAACTGTTATATCATGCAAACAAAAGGTATCGTCTGTTGGCATGTACAATACACAATAACAGGATACATATGGCTTGTAGTCACTGGACACTGTAACAGCATGATAGCAAGATATCAAAATGGAAGAGCTACTCAATTAACCATGCACAAAGGACATGTAATAGCTTCACAGGTTCATAGTGAGGTACTATGCTGTCTGGCACATCTATGTGTAAGCCCAACTACAGTGTTTACACCGGCGGCACCTCTCTAGGGTAGTGTCCTGTCTGTGAACAGCAGAGCCATGTGTTACCTGCACCTCTGTACAGTACAGCCACTGCAGTGATCCCTGGTGTATCAGTGTGACTGCCTACAGAGTCACCTATGACCGGTGTGTTGGGTATGTTATAACACCCTATTGGCTGTAGTTGATGGGCACACATGAATCTGTGGGCTATAAGTAATTGTTGTTGTGTTTGGTAATGAGGACTGCCTCTGGTGCCTACACAGAGTATGGAGAGGTTCTGCAAATGTCGTACTCATACTATGTGTGGCCTGTGGTGGTGGAGATCTAGTGAGACTATGTGATAGGTGGGGTGTTTTGCAAATGTTAAACATCCCCACATGAATGTCAGGTTCAGTCTGGGTTGGTGAGAGCATTGCCCCCAGCATGGCTACATATATGCATCTCCCACAGGCTGTAGTGTCGTATGTTGGGAGGTAAGCATTGACTGTGTACATGAGACAATTGCTCTATTGTCACACGTTTGCCATATTCATCATATAGACAGGCAATAGCACTGGTACGTGACACATGGACATGCCTGTATATTCAACCATGTCTCACAAGATATGTGAGTTACGTGTGTACAACAACTGTTGTACTGTAAGCAAGCTGGAAATGTAAGGACAGACAGTGTACTTGTAAGAAATGAGTTGGAATGGGTGCTATAGTAATTAGTAGCTCATGAAGTGCTCACATGTTCTGAACAAGTGCTGAGCATGAATATGCAATACAGATAAGGTGTTGGATAATATCAACCCACTGCAACCCACAAGTGGAGACGACAGTCATAATTGGAGGCACTGCACTATTACCCTGCTGAGTATGGTCTGCAAGTCTGTGAACCTTTATCAACATAGATGTTAGCAGTACAGAAGTAGATGACAGTACGGATGATTTCACACTGCATAGCATACCTGTGACAGGTCATAGGACATCATCACCCATACCGTGTTCCAGCTACACCGAGTATACTAGATGTACCTTCGTATGTCACAGGAGTGTTCTACCAGTGGCCTGTTGACAGAAGCAAAT